>NW_026646234.1:0-300000 GCF_949987535.1 Balaenoptera acutorostrata | reverse complement strand
GCAATTTGTCCTGAGGATGAACGGGAAGAGGGGGAACCAATGAGAGACTAGCTCTAGGGGTTGGGACAGGCACAGGTCACTCTATTTTCCCATCAGGGAGAAGAATTAACCACAAGCTCAGCCTGCCCCTCAGAACCAGAAGAGGGCCTGAAGCAATCCTGCAGTTTTCTGGCCAGCTCCCAAAAAAGCGACTGGAAAAATGGAGCTCAGGGGCACTGCAATTCACAAACCTGCAGAGTTATAAATGATAACTCTCGTCCACAAATATATTGAGGGAAGGCAACGAAGAGGCTTTGAAAGCAAGGCAGAATTGCAGGAAACAGATTTCAGGAGGTAGATTCGAATCGCCTTGAAAGCACATGAAAAGCGGCAAAACGTGGACAATGATGCCCTTGGCCAAAAAGGCCGTATGCGTTTTTTCCTGAATATATTCAGGAAAAAACGCAAACGCCCTTTTTGGCCAACCAAGCCACCTGGAAAGGCAAATCAGCGCTCCAAAGAAGTCTCGCTTCCCAGCGGGCAAAACGGCCATGCGGAAAAAAAGTGTCCAAACCAGAAATTCAGGACCGGCCATGGAGAAATGGGAGCCTTGCTACGCTGATGGGCGGGATGTAAATTGCCAACAGCCACTCTGGAGAAGTGTACGGTGTGTCCTGAAACATCTAAAAAACACAGCTTGGAGAGCATAGGGCACTTCCACTCATGGGAATATAAATTGGGAAAACTAAAAATCAGCAAGACACAGGCACCCCAAAGTTTAGGGCTGCTCTGTTGACAAGAACCCCCACTTCATTACACCTTAAATATCCTAGGAAAGAGAAAAGTGGATAAAGAAGTTGTGGTCCTCATGTACAATGGAATATCACTCAGCCATGAAATCCACGTCATAAGGCTAGTTGCACCACAATGAGTGGATTTCGGTAGGACGATTCTAAGTGAAATAAGTCACACAGAAAAAGACACTTATCATACGATATCACTTATAGAGGGAATGTAAAAACCGCTACACTTGAACTGAATTACAAAACAGAACAGAGTCACACGTTCAGAAAACACACTATGGCTGCTGAACGGGAAAGGTGAGGTGGGGTGATGCATAAAACAAGGGTTTTAAATTAGCTCAGATACCGTTCCATAAACCCAATATGGAGTAGACAAGACCTACTCCTTGCTCAGTGAACTGGACTCAACACCCCCTATTCACCACACAAGAATATATCTGACTAGTAAGAATCTTCAACCCTATGTATTGATATCTCTCTGTAAGTGAGTCAAGGGGATGTAAAGCGGCATAAACACAGCCGTGAAAAGCAGCTAAACCCCATTATAAAAATAAATGACTTTTCAAAACCCGTGAAACAAAGACAGTGAAAGAGAGAGAAATTCTTACAAAATTCGTTCAGGGGCTGTGATGCAACCTGGATTGACCATATCTAGACCCACAGCTGATTGAGACATAAGAGTGGACACTCTTGGGGCTCAGAGTTTTGGTGAGGTTGCATGAGCCAATGCAGACCCTTTAAAGTAATACTGCATGGTACCCATCCCATGGGTCCCAAATCTCCAGGTTCAAGGGCATCTTCCTACGTCGAAAACATGCATGAGAAACCCAGAAGATGGTACACCGTGTGATCGGGAAAGGTTTCTAAAACGCACCTCATTTCTCATCTCCTTGTGCTCGGGTTCGCCATTCCAGCCGCTTTACTAGCCATCTCCCTCCTTGGAATATCAGCACCTTTAACCTCCTGTTCCGTACGGGTTGCAATTTGTCCTAAGGATGAACGGGAAGAGGGGGAACCAATGAGAGACTAGCTCTAGGGGTTGGGACAGGCACAGGTCACTCTATTTTCCCATCAGGAAGAAGAATTAACCACAAGCTCAGCCTGCCCCCCAGAACCAGAAGAGGGCCTGAAGCAATCCTGCACTTTTGCGGCCAGCTCCCAAAAAAGCGGCTGGAAAAATGGAGCTCAGGGGCACTGCAATTCACAAACCTGCAGAGTTATAAATGATAACTCTCGTCCACAAATATATTGAGGGAAGGCAACGAAGAGGCTCTGAAAGCAAGGCAGAATTGCAGGAAACAGATTTCAGGAGGTAGATTCGAATCGCATTGAAATCACGTGAAAAGCGGCAAAACGTGGACAATGATGCCCTTGGCCAAAAAGGGCGTATGCGTTTTTTCCTGAATATATTCAAGAAAAACGCATACGCCCTTTTTGGCCAACCAAGCAACCTGGAAAGGCAAATCAGCGCTCCAAAGAAGTCTCGCTTCCCAGCGGGCAAAAGGGCCATGCGGAAAACAGTGTCCAAACCAGAAATGCAGGACCGGCCATGGAGAAATGGGAGCCTTGCTACGCTGATGGGCGGGATGTAAATTGCCAACAGCCACTCTGGAGAAGTGTACGGTGTGTCCTGAAACATCTAAAAAACACAGCTTGGAGAGCATAGGGCACTTCCACTCATGGGCGTATAAATTGGGAAAACTAAAAATCAGCAAGACACAGGCACCCCAAAGTTTAGGGCTGCTCTGTTGACAACAACCCCCACTTCATTACACCTTAAATATCCTAGGAAAGAGAAAAGTGGATAAAGAAGTTGTGGTCCACATGTACAATGGAATATCACTCAGCCATGAAATCAAAGTCATAAGGCTAGTAGCAGCACGATGAGTGGATTTAGGTACGAAGATTCTAAGTGAAATAAGTCACACAGAAAAAGACACTTATCATAAGATATCACTTATAGAGGGAATGTAAAAACCGCTACACTTGAACTGAATTACAAAACAGAACAGAGTCACACGTTCAGAAAACACACTATGGCTGCTGAACGGGAAAGGTGAGGTGGGGTGATGCATAAAACAAGGGTTTCAAATTAGCTCAGATACCGTTCCATAAACCCAATATGGAGTAGACAAGACCTACTCCTTGCTCAGTGAACTGGACTCAACACCCCCTATTCACCGCACAAGAATATATCTGACTAGTAAGAATCTTCAACCCTATGTATTGATATCTCTCTGTAAGTGAGTCAAGGGGGAGTCAAGTGGCATAAACACAGCCGTGAAAAGCAGCTAAACCCCATTATAAAAATAAATTACTTTTCAAAACCCGTGAAACAAAGACAGTGAAAGAGAGAGAAATTCTTACAAAATTCGTTCAGGGGCTGTGATGCAACCTGGATTGACCATATCTAGACCCACAGCTGATTGAGACATAAGAGTGGACACTCTTGGGGCTCAGAGTTTTGGTGAGGTTGCATGAGCCAATGCAGACGCTTTAAAGTAATACTGCATGGTACCCATCCCATGGGTCCCAAATCTCCAGGTTCAAGGGCATCTTCCTACGTCGAAAACATGCATGAGAAACCCAGAAGATGCTACACCGTGTGATCGGGAAAGGTTTCTAAAACGCACCTCATTTCTCATCTCCTTGTGCTCGGGTTCGCCATTCCAGCCACTTTACTAGCCATCTCCCTCCTTGGAATATCAGCACCTTTAACCTCCTGTTCCGTACGGGTTGCAATTTGTCCTAAGGATGAACGGGAAGAGGGGGAACCAATGAGAGACTAGCTCTAGGGGTTGGGACAGGCACAGGTCACTCTATTTTCCCATCAGGAAGAAGAATTAACCACAAGCTCAGCCTGCCCCCCAGAACCAGAAGAGGGCCTGAAGCAATCCTGCACTTTTGCGGCCAGCTCCCAAAAAAGCGGCTGGAAAAATGGAGCTCAGGGGCACTGCAATTCACAAACCTGCAGAGTTATAAATGATAACTCTCGTCCACAAATATATTGAGGGAAGGCAACGAAGAGGCTCTGAAAGCAAGGCAGAATTGCAGGAAACAGATTTCAGGAGGTAGATTCGAATCGCATTGAAATCACGTGAAAAGCGGCAAAACGTGGACAATGATGCCCTTGGCCAAAAAGGGCGTATGCGTTTTTTCCTGAATATATTCAAGAAAAACGCATACGCCCTTTTTGGCCAACCAAGCAACCTGGAAAGGCAAATCAGCGCTCCAAAGAAGTCTCGCTTCCCAGCGGGCAAAAGGGCCATGCGGAAAACAGTGTCCAAACCAGAAATGCAGGACCGGCCATGGAGAAATGGGAGCCTTGCTACGCTGATGGGCGGGATGTAAATTGCCAACAGCCACTCTGGAGAAGTGTACGGTGTGTCCTGAAACATCTAAAAAACACAGCTTGGAGAGCATAGGGCACTTCCACTCATGGGCGTATAAATTGGGAAAACTAAAAATCAGCAAGACACAGGCACCCCAAAGTTTAGGGCTGCTCTGTTGACAACAACCCCCACTTCATTACACCTTAAATATCCTAGGAAAGAGAAAAGTGGATAAAGAAGTTGTGGTCCACATGTACAATGGAATATCACTCAGCCATGAAATCAAAGTCATAAGGCTAGTAGCAGCACGATGAGTGGATTTAGGTACGAAGATTCTAAGTGAAATAAGTCACACAGAAAAAGACACTTATCATAAGATATCACTTATAGAGGGAATGTAAAAACCGCTACACTTGAACTGAATTACAAAACAGAACAGAGTCACACGTTCAGAAAACACACTATGGCTGCTGAACGGGAAAGGTGAGGTGGGGTGATGCATAAAACAAGGGTTTCAAATTAGCTCAGATACCGTTCCATAAACCCAATATGGAGTAGACAAGACCTACTCCTTGCTCAGTGAACTGGACTCAACACCCCCTATTCACCGCACAAGAATATATCTGACTAGTAAGAATCTTCAACCCTATGTATTGATATCTCTCTGTAAGTGAGTCAAGGGGGAGTCAAGTGGCATAAACACAGCCGTGAAAAGCAGCTAAACCCCATTATAAAAATAAATTACTTTTCAAAACCCGTGAAACAAAGACAGTGAAAGAGAGAGAAATTCTTACAAAATTCGTTCAGGGGCTGTGATGCAACCTGGATTGACCATATCTAGACCCACAGCTGATTGAGACATAAGACTGGACACTCTTGGGGCTCAGAGTTTTGGTGAGGTTGCATGAGCCAATGCAGACGCTTTAAAGTAATACTGCATGGTACCCATCCCATGGGTCCCAAATCTCCAGGTTCAAGGGCATCTTCCTACGTCGAAAACATGCATGAGAAACCCAGAAGATGCTACACTGTGTGATCGGGAAAGGTTTCTAAAACGCACCTCATTTCTCATCTCCTTGTGCTCGGGTTCGCCATTCCAGCCACTTTACTAGCCATCTCCCTCCTTGGAATATCAGCACCTTTAACCTCCTGTTCCGTACGGGTTGCAATTTGTCCTAAGGATGAACGGGAAGAGGGGGAACCAATGAGAGACTAGCTCTAGGGGTTGGGACAGGCACAGGTCACTCTATTTTCCCATCAGGAAGAAGAATTAACCACAAGCTCAGCCTGCCCCCCAGAACCAGAAGAGGGCCTGAAGCAATCCTGCACTTTTGCGACCAGCTCCCAAAATAGCGGCTGGAAAAATGGAGCTCAGGGGCACTGCAATTCACAAACCTGCAGAGTTATAAATGATAACTCTCGTCCACAAATATATTGAGGGAAGGTAACGAAGAGGCTTTGAAAGCAAGGCAGAATTGCAGGAAACAGATTTCAGGAGGTAGATTCGAATCGCATTGAAATCACGTGAAAAGCGGCAAAACGTGGACAATGATGCCCTTGGCCAAAAAGGGCGTATGCGTTTTTTCCTGAATATATTCAGGAAAAAACGCATACGCCCTTTTTGGCCAACCAAGCCACCTGGAAAGGCAAATCAGCGCTCCAAAGAAGTCTCGCTTCCCAGCGGGCAAAAGGGCCATGCGGAAAAAAGTGTCCAAACCAGAAATGCAAGACCGGCCATGGAGAAATGGGAGCCTTGCTACGCTGAAGGACGGGATGTAAATTGCCAACAGCCACTCTGGAGAAGTGTACGGTGTGTCCTGAAACATCTAAAAAACACAGCTTGGAGAGCATAGGGCACTTCCACTCATGGGCGTATAAATTGGGAAAACTAAAAATCAGCAAGACACAGGCACCCCAAAGTTTAGGGCTGCTCTGTTGACAAGAACGCCCACTTCATTACACCTTAAATATCCTAGGAAAGAGAAAAGTGGATAAAGAAGTTGTGGTCCACATGTACAATGGAATATCACTCAGCCATGAAATCAAAGTCATAAGGCTAGTAGCAGCACGATGAGTGGATTTAGGTACGAAGATTCTAAGTGAAATAAGTCACACAGAAAAAGACACTTATCATAAGATATCACTTATAGAGGGAATGTAAAAACCGCTACACTTGAACTGAATTACAAAAGAGAACAGAGTCACACGTTCAGAAAACACACTATGGCTGCTGAACGGGAAAGGTGAGGTGGGGTGATGCATAAAACAAGGGTTTCAAATTAGCTCAGATACTGTTCCATAAACCCAATATGGAGTAGACAAGACCTACTCCTTGCTCAGTGAACTGGACTCAACACCCCCTATTCACCGCACAAGAATATATCTGACTAGTAAGAATCTTCAACCCTATGTATTGATATCTCTCTGTAAGTGAGTCAAGGGGGAGTAAAGCGGCATAAACACAGCCGTGAAAAGCAGCTAAACCCCATTATAAAAATAAATTACTTTTCAAAACCCGTGAAACAAAGACAGTGAAAGAGAGAGAAATTCTTACAAAATTCGTTCAGGGGCTGTGATGCAACCTGGATTGACCATATCTAGACCCACAGCTGATTGAGACATAAGACTGGACACTCTTGGGGCTCAGAGTTTTGGTGAGGTTGCATGAGCCAATGCAGACGCTTTAAAGTAATACTGCATGGTACCCATCCCATGGGTCCCAAATCTCCAGGTTCAAGGGCATCTTCCTACGTCGAAAACATGCATGAGAAACCTAGAAGATGCTACACTGTGTGATCGGGAAAGGTTTCTAAAACTCACCTCATTTCTCATCTCCTTGTGCTCGGGTTCGCCATTCCAGCCACTTTACTAGCCATCTCCCTCCTTGGAATATCAGCACCTTTAACCTCCTGTTCCGTACGGGTTGCAATTTGTCCTAAGGATGAACGGGAAGAGGGGGAACCAATGAGAGACTAGCTCTAGGGGTTGGGACAGGCACAGGTCACTCTATTTTCCCATCAGGAAGAAGAATTAACCACAAGCTCAGCCTGCCCCCCAGAACCAGAAGAGGGCCTGAAGCAATCCTGCACTTTTGCGGCCAGCTCCCAAAAAAGCGGCTGGAAAAATGGAGCTCAGGGGCACTGCAATTCACAAACCTGCAGAGTTATAAATGATAACTCTCATCCACAAATATATTGAGGGAAGGTAACGAAGAGGCTTTGAAAGCAAGGCAGAATTGCAGGAAACAGATTTCAGGAGGTAGATTCGAATCGCATTGAAATCACGTGAAAAGCGGCAAAACGTGGACAATGATGCCCTTGGCCAAAAAGGGCGTATGCGTTTTTTCCTGAATATATTCAGGAAAAAACGCATACGCCCTTTTTGGCCAACCAAGCCACCTGGAAAGGCAAATGAGCGCTCCAAAGAAGTCTCGCTTCCCAGCGGGCAAAAGGGCCATGCGGAAAAAAGTGTCCAAACCAGAAATGCAGGACCGGCCATGGAGAAATGGGAGCCTTGCTACGCTGAAGGACGGGATGTAAATTGCCAACAGCCACTCTGGAGAAGTGTACGGTGTGTCCTGAAACATCTAAAAAACACAGCTTGGAGAGCATAGGGCACTTCCACTCATGGGCATAGAAATTGGGAAAACTCAAAATCAGCAAGACAAAGGCACCCCAAAGTTTAGGGCTGCTCTGTTGACAAGAACCCCCACTTCATTACACCTTAAATATCCTAGGAAAGAGAAGAGTGGATAAAGAAGTTGTGGTCCTCATGTACAATGGAATATCACTCAGCCATGAAATCAACGTCATAAGGCTAGTAGCAGCACGATGAGTGGATTTAGGTACGACGATTCTAAGTGAAATAAGTCACACAGAAAAAGACACTTATCATAAGATATCACTTATAGAGGGAATGTAAAAACCGCTACACTTGAACTGAATTACAAAACAGAACAGAGTCACACGTTCAGAAAACACACTATGGCTGCTGAACGGGAAAGGTGAGGTGGGGTGATGCATAAAACAAGGGTTTCAAATTAGCTCAGATACCGTTCCATAAACCCAATATGGAGTAGACAAGACCTACTCCTTGCTCAGTGAACTGGACTCAACACCCCCTATTCACCGCACAAGAATATATCTGACTAGTAAGAATCTTCAACCCTATGTATTGATATCTCTCTGTAAGTGAGTCAAGGGGGAGTAAAGCGGCATAAACACAGCCGTGAAAAGCAGCTAAACCCCATTATAAAAATAAATTACTTTTCAAAACCCGTGAAACAAAGACAGTGAAAGAGAGAGAAATTCTTACAAAATTCGTTCAGGGGCTGTGATGCAACCTGGATTGACCATATCTAGACCCACAGCTGATTGAGACATAAGACTGGACACTCTTGGGGCTCAGAGTTTTGGTGAGGTTGCATGAGCCAATGCAGACGCTTTAAAGTAATACTGCATGGTACCCATCCCATGGGTCCCAAATCTCCAGGTTCAAGGGCATCTTCCTACGTCGAAAACATGCATGAGAAACCCAGAAGATGCTACACTGTGTGATCGGGAAAGGTTTCTAAAACGCACCTCATTTCTCATCTCCTTGTGCTCGGGTTCGCCATTCCAGCCACTTTACTAGCCATCTCCCTCCTTGGAATATCAGCACCTTTAACCTCCTGTTCCGTACGGGTTGCAATTTGTCCTAAGGATGAACGGGAAGAGGGGGAACCAATGAGAGACTAGCTCTAGGGGTTGGGACAGGCACAGGTCACTCTATTTTCCCATCAGGAAGAAGAATTAACCACAAGCTCAGCCTGCCCCCCAGAACCAGAAGAGGGCCTGAAGCAATCCTGCACTTTTGCGGCCAGCTCCCAAAAAAGCGGCTGGAAAAATGGAGCTCAGGGGCACTGCAATTCACAAACCTGCAGAGTTATAAATGATAACTCTCATCCACAAATATATTGAGGGAAGGTAACGAAGAGGCTTTGAAAGCAAGGCAGAATTGCAGGAAACAGATTTCAGGAGGTAGATTCGAATCGCATTGAAATCACGTGAAAAGCGGCAAAACGTGGACAATGATGCCCTTGGCCAAAAAGGGCGTATGCGTTTTTTCCTGAATATATTCAGGAAAAAACGCATACGCCCTTTTTGGCCAACCAAGCCACCTGGAAAGGCAAATGAGCGCTCCAAAGAAGTCTCGCTTCCCAGCGGGCAAAAGGGCCATGCGGAAAAAAGTGTCCAAACCAGAAATGCAGGACCGGCCATGGAGAAATGGGAGCCTTGCTACGCTGAAGGACGGGATGTAAATTGCCAACAGCCACTCTGGAGAAGTGTACGGTGTGTCCTGAAACATCTAAAAAACACAGCTTGGAGAGCATAGGGCACTTCCACTCATGGGCGTAGAAATTGGGAAAACTCAAAATCAGCAAGACAAAGGCACCCCAAAGTTTAGGGCTGCTCTGTTGACAAGAACCCCCACTTCATTACACCTTAAATATCCTAGGAAAGAGAAGAGTGGATAAAGAAGTTGTGGTCCTCATGTACAATGGAATATCACTCAGCCATGAAATCAACGTCATAAGGCTAGTAGCAGCACGATGAGTGGATTTAGGTACGACGATTCTAAGTGAAATAAGTCACACAGAAAAAGACACTTATCATAAGATATCACTTATAGAGGGAATGTAAAAACCGCTACACTTGAACTGAATTACAAAACAGAACAGAGTCACACGTTCAGAAAACACACTATGGCTGCTGAACGGGAAAGGTGAGGTGGGGTGATGCATAAAACAAGGGTTTCAAATTAGCTCAGATACCGTTCCATAAACCCAATATGTAGTAGACAAGACCTACTCCTTGCTCAGTGAACTGGACTCAACACCCCCTATTCACCGCACAAGAATATATCTGACTAGTAAGAATCTTCAACCCTATGTATTGATATCTCTCTGTAAGTGAGTCAAGGGGGTGTAAATCGGCATAAACACAGCCGTGAAAAGCAGCTAAACCCCATTATAAAAATAAATTACTTTTCAAAACCCGTGAAACAAAGACAGTGAAAGAGAGAGAAATTCTTACAAAATTCGTTCAGGGGCTGTGATGCCACCTGGATTGACCATATCTAGACCCACAGCTGATTGAGACATAAGGGTGGACACTCTTGGGGCTCAGAGGTTTGGTGAGGTTGCATGTGCCAACGCAGACCCTTTAAAGTAATACTGCATGGTACCCATTCCATGGTCCCAAATCTCCAGGTTCAAGGGCATCTTCCTACGTCGAAAACATGCATGAGAAACCCAGAAGATGGTACACCGTGTGATCGGGAAAGGTTTCTAAAACGCACCTCATTTCTCATCTCCTTGTGCTCGGGTTCGCCATTCCAGCTGCTTTACTAGCCATCTCCCTCCTTGGAGATTCAGCACCTTTAACCTCCTGTTCCGTACAGGTTGCAATTTGTCCTAAGGATGAAGGGGAAAAGGGGGAACCAATGAGAGACTAGCTCTAGGGGTTGGGACAGGCACAGGTCACTCTATTTTCCCATCAGGAAGAAGAATTAACCACAAGCTCAGCCTGCCCCCCAGAACCAGAAGAGGGCCTGAAGCAATCCTGCACTTTTGCGGCCAGCTCCCAAAAAAGCGGCTGGAAAAATGGAGCTCAGGGGCACTGCAATTCACAAACCTGCAGAGTTATAAATGATAACTCTCGTCCACAAATATATTGAGGGAAGGCAATGAAGAGGCTTTGAAAGCAAGGCAGAATTGAAGGAAACAGATTTCAGGAGGTAGATTCGAATCGCCTTGAAAGCACATGAAAAGCGGCAAAACGTGGACAATGATGCCCTTGGCCAAAAAGGGCGGATGCGTTTTTTCCTGAATATATTCAGAAAAAACACGCATACGCCCTTTTTGGCCAAGCAAGCAACCTGGAAAGGCAAATCAGCGCTCCAAAGAAGTCTCGCTTCCCAGCGGGTAAAAGGGCCATGCGGAAAAACGTGTCCAAACCAGAAATGCAGGATCGGCCATGGAGAAATGGGGGCCTTGCTACGCTGATGGGCGGGATGTAAATTGCTAACAGCCACTCTGGAGAAGTGTACGGTGTGTCCTGAAACATCTAAAAAACACAGCTTGGAGAGCATAGGGCACTTCCACTCATGGGCGTATAAATTGGGAAAACTAAAAATCAGCAAGACACAGGCACCCCAAAGTTTAGGGCTGCTCTGTTGACAAGAACCCCCACATCAGTACACCTTAAATATCCTAGGAAAGAGAAAAGTGGATAAAGATGTTGTGGTCCACATGTACAATGGAATATCACTCAGCCATGAAATCAACGTCATAAGGCTAGTAGCAGCACGATGAGTGGATTTAGGTACGACGATTCTAAGTGAAATAAGTCACACAGATAAAGACACTTATCATAAGATATCACTTATAGAGGGAATGTAAAAACCGCTACACTTGAACTGAATTACAAAACAGAACAGAGTCACACGTTCAGAAAACACACTATGGCTGCTGAACGGGAAAGGTGTGGTGGGGTGATGCATAAAACAAGGGTTTCAAATTAGCTCAGATACCGTTCCATAAACCCAATATGGAATAGACAAGACCTACTCCTTGCTCAGTGAACTGGACTCGACACCCCCTATTCACCGCACAAGAATATATCTGACTAGTAAGAATCTTCAAACCTATGTATTGATATCTCTCTGTAAGTGAGTCAAAGGGGTGTAAAGCGGCATAATCACAGCCGTGAAAAGCAGCTAAACCCCATTATAAAAATAAATTACTTTTCAAAACCCGTGAAACAAAGACAGTGAAAGAGAGAGAAATTCTTACAAAATTCGTTCAGGGGCTGTGATGCCACCTGGATTGACCATATCTAGACCCACAGCTGATTGAGACATAAGGGTGGACACTCTTGGGGCTCAGAGGTTTGGTGAGGTTGCATGGGCCAACGCAGACCCTTTAAAGTAATACTGCATGGTACCCATCCCATGGGTCCCAAATCTCCAGGTTCAAGGGCATCTTCCTACATCGAAAACATGCATGAGAAACCCAGAAGATGGTACACCGTGTGATCGGGAAAGGTTTCTAAAACACACCTCATTTCTCATCTCCTTGTGCTCGGGTTCGCCATTCCAGCTGCTTTACTAGCCGTCTCCCTCCTTGGAGAATCAGCACCTTTAACCTCCTGTTCCATACAGGTTGCAATTTGTCCTGAGGATGAACGGGAAGAGGGGGAACCAATGAGAGACTAGCTCTAGGGGTTGGGACAGGCACAGGTCACTCTATTTTCCCATCAGGAAGAAGAATTTACCACGAGCTCAGCCTGCTCCCCAGAACCAGAAGAGGGCGTGAAGCAATCCTGCACTTTTGCGGCCAGCTCCCGAAAAAGCGAGTTGAAAAATGGAGCTCAGGGGCACTGCAATTCACAAATCTGCAGACTTAAAAATGAAAACTTCGTCCACAAATATATTGAGGGAAGGCAACGAAGAGGATTTGAAAGCAAGGCAGAATTGCAGGAAACACATTTCTGGAGGTAGATACGAATCGCCTTGAAAGCACATGAAAAGCGGCAAAACGTGGACAATGATGCCCTTGGCCAAAAAGTGCGTATGCGTTTTTTCCTGAATATATTCAGGAAAAAATGCATACGCCCTTTTTGGCCAACCAAGCAACCTGGAAAGGCAAATCAGCGCTCCAAAGAAGTCTCGCTTCCCAGCGGGCAAAAGGGCCATGCGGAAAAAAGTGTCCAAACCAGAAATGCAGGACCGGCCATGGAGAAATGGGAGCCTTGCTACGCTGATGGGCAGGATGTAAATTGCCAACAGCCACTCTGGAGAAGTGTACGGTGTGTCCTGAAACATCTAAAAAACACAGCTTGGAGAGCATAGGGCACTTCCACTCATGGGCGTATAAATTGGGAAAACTAAAAAACAGCAAGACACAGGCACCCCAAAGTTGAGGGCTGCTCTGTTGACAAGAACGCCCACTTCATTACACCTTAAATATCCTAGGAAAGAGAAAAGTGGATAAAGAAGTTGTGGTCCTCATGTACAATGGAATATCACTCAGCCATGAAATCAACGTCATAAGGCTAGTAGCAGCACGATGAGTGGATTTAGGTACGACGATTCTAAGTGAAATAAGTCACACAGAAAAAGACACTTATCATTAGATATCACTTATAGAGGGAATGTAAAAACCGCTACACTTGAACTGAATTACAAAACAGAACAGAGTCACACGTTCAGAAAACACACTATGGCTGCTGAACGGGAAAGGTGAGGTGGGGTGATGCATAAAACAAGGGTTTCAAATTAGCTCAGATACCGTTCCATAAACCCAATATGTAATAGACAAGACCTACTCCTTGCTCAGTGAACTGGACTCAACACCCCCTATTCACCGCACAAGAATATATCTGACTAGTAAGAAACTTCAAACCTATGTATTGATATCTCTCTGTAAGTGAGTCAAGGGGATGTAAAGCGGCATAAACACAGCCGTGAAAAGCAGCTAAACCCCATTATAAAAATAAATTACTTTTCAAAACCCGTGAAACAAAGACAGTGAAAGAGAGAGAAATTCTTACAAAATTCGTTCAGGGGCTGTGATGCCACCTGGATTGACCATATCTAGACCCACAGCTGATTGAGACATAAGGGTGGACACTCTTGGGGCTCAGAGGTTTGGTGAGGTTGCATGAGCCAACGCAGACCCTTTAAAGTAATACTGCATGGTACCCATCCCATGGGTCCCAAATCTCCAGGTTCAAGGGCATCTTCCTACAACGAAAACATGCATGAGAAACCCAGAAGATGGTACACCGTGTGATCGGGAAAGGTTTCTAAAACGCACCTCATTTCTCATCTCCTTGTGCTCGGGTTCGCCATTCCAGCTGCTTTACTAGCCATCTCCCTCCTTGGAGAATCAGCACCTTTAAACTCCTGTTCCATACAGGTTGCAATATGTCCTGAGGATGAACGGGAAGAGGGGGAACCAATGAGAGACTAGCTCTAGGGGTTGGGACAGGCACAGGTCACTCTATTTTCCCATCAGGAAGAAGAATTAACCACGAGCTCAGCCTGCTCCCCAGAACCAGAAGAGGGCGTGAAGCAATCCTGCACTTTTGCGGCCAGCTCCCAAAAAAGCGAGTTGAAAAATGGAGCTCAGGGGCACTGCAATTCACAAATGTGCAGACTTATAAATGAAAACTTCGTCCACAAATATATTGAGGGAAGGCAACGAAGAGGATTTGAAAGCAAGGCAGAATTGCAGGAAACAGATTTCAGGAGGTAGATTCGAATCGCCTTGAAAGCACATGAAAAGCGGCAAAACGTGGACAATGATGCCCTTGGCCAAAAATGGCGTATGCGTTTTTTCCTGAATATATTCAGGAAAAAACGTATACGCCCTTTTTGGCCAACCAAGCAACCTGGAAAGGCAAATCAGCGCTCCAAAGAAGTCTCGCTTCCCAGCGGGCAAAAGGGCCATGCGGAAAAAAGTGTCCAAACCAGAAATGCAGGACCGGCCATGGAGAAATGGGAGCCTTGCTACGCTGATGGGCGGGATGTAAATTGCCAACAGCCACTCTGGAGAAGTGTACGGTGTGGCCTGAAACATCTAAAAAACACAGCTTGGAGAGCATAGGGCACTTCCACTCATGGGCGTATAAATTGGGAAAACTAAAAATCAGCAAGACACAGGCACCCCAAAGTTTAGGGCTGCTCTGTTGACAAGAACCCCCACTTCATTACACCTTAAATATCCTAGGAAAGAGAAAAGTGGATAAAGAAGTTGTGGTCCACATGTACAATGGAATATCACTCAGCCATGAAATCAACGTCATAAGGCTAGTAGCAGCACGATGAGTGGATTTAGGTACGACGATTCTAAGTGAAATAAGTCACACAGAAAAAGACACTTATCATAAGATATCACTTATAGAGGGAATGTAAAAACCGCTACACTTGAACTGAATTACAAAACAGAACAGAGTCACACGTTCAGAAAACACACTATGGCTGCTGAACGGGAAAGGTGAGGTGGGGTGATGCATAAAACAAGGGTTTCAAATTAGCTCAGATATCATTCCATAAACCCAATATGTAGTAGACAAGACCTACTCCTTGCTCAGTGAACTGGACTCAACACCCCCTATTCACCGCACAAGTATATATCTGACTAGTAAGAATCTTCAAACCTATGTATTGATATCTCTCTGTAAGTGAGTCAAGGGGGTGTAAAGCGGCATAAACACAGCCGTGAAAAGCAGCTAAACCACATTATAAAAATAAATTACTTTTCAAAACCCGTGAAACAAAGACAGTGAAAGAGAGAGAAATTCTTACACAAATCGTTCAGGGGCTGTGATGCCACCTGGATTGACCATATCTAGACCCACAGCTGATTGAGACATAAGGGTGGACACTCTTGGGGCTCAGAGGTTTGGTGAGGTTGCATGTGCCAACGCAGACCCTTTAAAGTAATACTGCATGGTACCCATTCCATGGTCCCAAATCTCCAGGTTCAAGGGCATCTTCCTACGTCGAAAACATGCATGAGAAACCCAGAAGATGGTACACCGTGTGATCGGGAAAGGTTTCTAAAACGCACCTCATTTCTCATCTCCTTGTGCTCGGGTTCGCCATTCCAGCTGCTTTACTAGCCATCTCCCTCCTTGGAGATTCAGCACCTTTAACCTCCTGTTCCGTACAGGTTGCAATTTGTCCTAAGGATGAAGGGGAAAAGGGGGAACCAATGAGAGACTAGCTCTAGGGGTTGGGACAGGCACAGGTCACTCTATTTTCCCATCAGGAAGAAGAATTAACCACAAGCTCAGCCTGCCCCCCAGAACCAGAAGAGGGCCTGAAGCAATCCTGCACTTTTGCGGCCAGCTCCCAAAAAAGCGGCTGGAAAAATGGAGCTCAGGGGCACTGCAATTCACAAACCTGCAGAGTTATAAATGATAACTCTCGTCCACAAATATATTGAGGGAAGGCAATGAAGAGGCTTTGAAAGCAAGGCAGAATTGAAGGAAACAGATTTCAGGAGGTAGATTCGAATCGCCTTGAAAGCACATGAAAAGCGGCAAAACGTGGACAATGATGCCCTTGGCCAAAAAGGGCGTATGCGGTTTTTCCTGAATATATTCAGAAAAAAAAAACGCATACGCCCTTTTTGGCCAAGCAAGCAACCTAAAGGCAAATCAGTGCTCCAAAGAACTCTCGCTTCCCAGCGGGCAAAAGGGCCATGCGGAAAAACGTGTCCAAACCAGAAATGCAGGATCGGCCATGGAGAAATGGGGGCCTTGCTACGCTGATGGGCGGGATGTAAATTGCCAACAGCCACTCTGGAGAAGTGTACGGTGTGTCCTGAAACATCTAAAAAACACAGCTTGGAGGGCATAGGGCACTTCCACTCATGGGCGTATAAATTGGGAAAACTAAAAATCAGCAAGACACAGGCACCCCAAAGTTTAGGGCTGCTCTGTTGACAAGAACCCCCACTTCATTACACCTTAAATATCCTAGGAAAGAGAAAAGTGGATAAAGAAGTTGTGGTCCTCATGTACAATGAAATATCACTCAGCCATGAAATCAACGTCATAAGGCTAGTAGCAGCACGATGAGTGGATTTAGGTACGACGATTCTAAGTGAAATAAGTCACACAGAAAAAGACACTTATCATAAGATATCACTTATAGAGGGAATGTAAAAACCGCTACACTTGAACTGAATTACAAAACAGAACAGAGTCACACGTTCAGAAAACACACTATGGCTGCTGAACGGGAAAGGTGAGGTGGGGTGATGCATAAAACAAGGGTTTCAAATTAGCTCAGATACCGTTCCATAAACCCAATATGTAGTAGACAAGACCTACTCCTTGCTCAGTGAACTGGACTCAACACCCCCTATTCACCGCACAAGAATATATCTGACTAGTAAGAATCTTCAACCCTATGTATTGATATCTCTCTGTAAGTGAGTCAAGGGGGTGTAAATCGGCATAAACACAGCCGTGAAAAGCAGCTAAACCCCATTATAAAAATAAATTACTTTTCAAAACCCGTGAAACAAAGACAGTGAAAGAGAGAGAAATTCTTACAAAATTCGTTCAGGGGCTGTGATGAAACCTGGATTGACCATATCTAGACCCACAGCTGATTGAGACATAAGGGTGGACACTCTTGGGGCTCAGAGGTTTGGTGAGGTTGCATGAGCCAATGCAGACCCTTTAAAGTAATACTGCATGGTACCCATCCCATGGGTCCCAAATCTCCAGGTTCAAGGGCATCTTCCTACGTCGAAAACATGCATGAGAAACCCAGAAGATGGTACACCGTGTGATCGGGAAAGGTTTCTAAAACGCACCTCATTTCTCATCTCCTTGTGCTCGGGTTCGCCATTCCAGCTGCTTTACTAGCCATCTCCCTCCTTGGAGATTCAGCACCTTTAACCTCCTGTTCCGTACAGGTTGCAATTTGTCCTGAGGATGAAGGGGAAAAGGGGGAACCAATGAGAGACTAGCTCTAGGGGTTGGGACAGGCACAGGTCACTCTATTTTCCCATCAGGAAGAAGAATTAACCACAAGCTCAGCCTGCCCCCCAGAACCAGAAGAGGGCCTGAAGCAATCCTGCACTTTTGCGGCCAGCTCCCAAAAAAGCGGCTGGAAAAATGGAGCTCAGGGGCACTGCAATTCACAAACCTGCAGAGTTATAAATGATAACTCTCGTCCACAAATATATTGAGGGAAGGCAACGAAGAGGCTTTGAAAGCAAGGCAGAATTGCAGGAAACAGATTTCAGGAGGTAGATTCGAATCGCCTTGAAAGCACATGAAAAGCGGCAAAACGTGGACAATGATGCCCTTGGCCAAAAAGGGCGGATGCGTTTTTTCCTGAATATATTCAGAAAAAACACGCATACGCCCTTTTTGGCCAAGCAAGCAACCTGGAAAGGCAAATCAGCGCTCCAAAGAAGTCTCGCTTCCCAGCGGGTAAAAGGGCCATGCGGAAAAACGTGTCCAAACCAGAAATGCAGGATCGGCCATGGAGAAATGGGGGCCTTGCTACGCTGATGGGCGGGATGTAAATTGCTAACAGCCACTCTGGAGAAGTGTACGGTGTGTCCTGAAACATCTAAAAAACACAGCTTGGAGAGCATAGGGCACTTCCACTCATGGGCGTATAAATTGGGAAAACTAAAAATCAGCAAGACACAGGCACCCCAAAGTTTAGGGCTGCTCTGTTGACAAGAACCCCCACTTCAGTACACCTTAAATATCCTAGGAAAGAGAAAAGTGGATAAAGATGTTGTGGTCCACATGTACAATGGAATATCACTCAGCCATGAAATCAACGTCATAAGGCTAGTAGCAGCACGATGAGTGGATTTAGGTACGACGATTCTAAGTGAAATAAGTCACACAGATAAAGACACTTATCATAAGATATCACTTATAGAGGGAATGTAAAAACCGCTACACTTGAACTGAATTACAAAACAGAACAGAGTCACACGTTCAGAAAACACACTATGGCTGCTGAACGGGAAAGGTGAGGTGGGGTGATGCATAAAACAAGGGTTTCAAATTAGCTCAGATACCGTTCCATAAACCCAATATGGAATAGACAAGACCTACTCCTTGCTCAGTGAACTGGACTCGACACCCCCTATTCACCGCACAAGAATATATCTGACTAGTAAGAATCTTCAAACCTATGTATTGATATCTCTCTGTAAGTGAGTCAAAGGGGTGTAAAGCGGCATAATCACAGCCGTGAAAAGCAGCTAAACCCCATTATAAAAATAAATTACTTTTCAAAACCCGTGAAACAAAGACAGTGAAAGAGAGAGAAATTCTTACAAAATTCGTTCAGGGGCTGTGATGCCACCTGGATTGACCATATCTAGACCCACAGCTGATTGAGACATAAGGGTGGACACTCTTGGGGCTCAGAGGTTTGGTGAGGTTGCATGGGCCAACGCAGACCCTTTAAAGTAATACTGCATGGTACCCATCCCATGGGTCCCAAATCTCCAGGTTCAAGGGCATCTTCCTACATCGAAAACATGCATGAGAAACCCAGAAGATGGTACACCGTGTGATCGGGAAAGGTTTCTAAAACGCACCTCATTTCTCATCTCCTTGTGCTCGGGTTCGCCATTCCAGCTGCTTTACTAGCCGTCTCCCTCCTTGGAGAATCAGCACCTTTAACCTCCTGTTCCATACAGGTTGCAATTTGTCCTGAGGATGAACGGGAAGAGGGGGAACCAATGAGAGACTAGCTCTAGGGGTTGGGACAGGCACAGGTCACTCTATTTTCCCATCAGGAAGAAGAATTTACCACGAGCTCAGCCTGCTCCCCAGAACCAGAAGAGGGCGTGAAGCAATCCTGCACTTTTGCGGCCAGCTCCCGAAAAAGCGAGTTGAAAAATGGAGCTCAGGGGCACTGCAATTCACAAATCTGCAGACTTAAAAATGAAAACTTCGTCCACAAATATATTGAGGGAAGGCAACGAAGAGGATTTGAAAGCAAGGCAGAATTGCAGGAAACACATTTCTGGAGGTAGATACGAATCGCCTTGAAAGCACATGAAAAGCGGCAAAACGTGGACAATGATGCCCTTGGCCAAAAAGTGCGTATGCGTTTTTTCCTGAATATATTCAGGAAAAAATGCATACGCCCTTTTTGGCCAACCAAGCAACCTGGAAAGGCAAATCAGCGCTCCAAAGAAGTCTCGCTTCCCAGCGGGCAAAAGGGCCATGCGGAAAAAAGTGTCCAAACCAGAAATGCAGGACCGGCCATGGAGAAATGGGAGCCTTGCTACGCTGATGGGCAGGATGTAAATTGCCAACAGCCACTCTGGAGAAGTGTACGGTGTGTCCTGAAACATCTAAAAAACACAGCTTGGAGAGCATAGGGCACTTCCACTCATGGGCGTATAAATTGGGAAAACTAAAAATCAGCAAGACACAGGCACCCCAAAGTTGAGGGCTGCTCTGTTGACAAGAACGCCCACTTCATTACACCTTAAATATCCTAGGAAAGAGAAAAGTGGATAAAGAAGTTGTGGTCCTCATGTACAATGGAATATCACTCAGCCATGAAATCAACGTCATAAGGCTAGTAGCAGCACGATGAGTGGATTTAGGTACGACGATTCTAAGTGAAATAAGTCACACAGAAAAAGACACTTATCATTAGATATCACTTATAGAGGGAATGTAAAAACCGCTACACTTGAACTGAATTACAAAACAGAACAGAGTCACACGTTCAGAAAACACACTATGGCTGCTGAACGGGAAAGGTGAGGTGGGGTGATGCATAAAACAAGGGTTTCAAATTAGCTCAGATACCGTTCCATAAACCCAATATGTAATAGACAAGACCTACTCCTTGCTCAGTGAACTGGACTCAACACCCCCTATTCACCGCACAAGAATATATCTGACTAGTAAGAAACTTCAAACCTATGTATTGATATCTCTCTGTAAGTGAGTCAAGGGGATGTAAAGCGGCATAAACACAGCCGTGAAAAGCAGCTAAACCCCATTATAAAAATAAAGTACTTTTCAAAACCCGTGAAACAAAGACAGTGAAAGAGAGAGAAATTCTTACAAAATTCGTTCAGGGGCTGTGATGCCACCTGGATTGACCATATCTAGACCCACAGCTGATTGAGACATAAGGGTGGACACTCTTGGGGCTCAGAGGTTTGGTGAGGTTGCATGAGCCAACGCAGACCCTTTAAAGTAATACTGCATGGTACCCATCCCATGGGTCCCAAATCTCCAGGTTCAAGGGCATCTTCCTACAACGAAAACATGCATGAGAAACCCAGAAGATGGTACACCGTGTGATCGGGAAAGGTTTCTAAAACGCACCTCATTTCTCATCTCCTTGTGCTCGGGTTCGCCATTCCAGCTGCTTTACTAGCCATCTCCCTCCTTGGAGAATCAGCACCTTTAAACTCCTGTTCCATACAGGTTGCAATATGTCCTGAGGATGAACGGGAAGAGGGGGAACCAATGAGAGACTAGCTCTAGGGGTTGGGACAGGCACAGGTCACTCTATTTTCCCATCAGGAAGAAGAATTAACCACGAGCTCAGCCTGCTCCCCAGAACCAGAAGAGGGCGTGAAGCAATCCTGCACTTTTGCGGCCAGCTCCCAAAAAAGCGAGTTGAAAAATGGAGCTCAGGGGCACTGCAATTCACAAATGTGCAGACTTATAAATGAAAACTTCGTCCACAAATATATTGAGGGAAGGCAACGAAGAGGATTTGAAAGCAAGGCAGAATTGCAGGAAACAGATTTCAGGAGGTAGATTCGAATCGCCTTGAAAGCACATGAAAAGCGGCAAAACGTGGACAATGATGCCCTTGGCCAAAAATGGCGTATGCGTTTTTTCCTGAATATATTCAGGAAAAAACGTATACGCCCTTTTTGGCCAACCAAGCAACCTGGAAAGGCAAATCAGCGCTCCAAAGAAGTCTCGCTTCCCAGCGGGCAAAAGGGCCATGCGGAAAAAAGTGTCCAAACCAGAAATGCAGGACCGGCCATGGAGAAATGGGAGCCTTGCTACGCTGATGGGCGGGATGTAAATTGCCAACAGCCACTCTGGAGAAGTGTACGGTGTGGCCTGAAACATCTAAAAAATACAGCTTGGAGAGCATAGGGCACTTCCACTCATGGGCGTATAAATTGGGAAAACTAAAAATCAGCAAGACACAGGCACCCCAAAGTTGAGGGCTGCTCTGTTGACAAGAACCCCCACTTCATTACACCTTAAATATCCTAGGAAAGAGAAAAGTGGATAAAGAAGTTGTGGTCCACATGTACAATGGAATATCACTCAGCCATGAAATCAACGTCATAAGGCTAGTAGCAGCACGATGAGTGGATTTAGGTACGACGATTCTAAGTGAAATAAGTCACACAGAAAAAGACACTTATCATAAGATATCACTTATAGAGGGAATGTAAAAACCGCTACACTTGAACTGAATTACAAAACAGAACAGAGTCACACGTTCAGAAAACACACTATGGCTGCTGAACGGGAAAGGTGAGGTGGGGTGATGCATAAAACAAGGGTTTCAAATTAGCTCAGATATCATTCCATAAACCCAATATGTAGTAGACAAGACCTACTCCTTGCTCAGTGAACTGGACTCAACACCCCCTATTCACCGCACAAGAATATATCTGACTAGTAAGAATCTTCAAACCTATGTATTGATATCTCTCTGTAAGTGAGTCAAGGGGGTGTAAAGCGGCATAAACACAGCCGTGAAAAGCAGCTAAACCACATTATAAAAATAAATTACTTTTCAAAACCCGTGAAACAAAGACAGTGAAAGAGAGAGAAATTCTTACACAATTCGTTCAGGGGCTGTGATGCCACCTGGATTGACCATATCTAGACCCACAGCTGATTGAGACATAAGGGTGGACACTCTTGGGGCTCAGAGGTTTGGTGAGGTTGCATGTGCCAACGCAGACCCTTTAAAGTAATACTGCATGGTACCCATTCCATGGTCCCAAATCTCCAGGTTCAAGGGCATCTTCCTACGTCGAAAACATGCATGAGAAACCCAGAAGATGGTACACCGTGTGATCGGGAAAGGTTTCTAAAACGCACCTCATTTCTCATCTCCTTGTGCTCGGGTTCGCCATTCCAGCTGCTTTACTAGCCATCTCCCTCCTTGGAGATTCAGCACCTTTAACCTCCTGTTCCGTACAGGTTGCAATTTGTCCTAAGGATGAAGGGGAAAAGGGGGAACCAATGAGAGACTAGCTCTAGGGGTTGGGACAGGCACAGGTCACTCTATTTTCCCATCAGGAAGAAGAATTAACCACAAGCTCAGCCTGCCCCCCAGAACCAGAAGAGGGCCTGAAGCAATCCTGCACTTTTGCGGCCAGCTCCCAAAAAAGCGGCTGGAAAAATGGAGCTCAGGGGCACTGCAATTCACAAACCTGCAGAGTTATAAATGATAACTCTCGTCCACAAATATATTGAGGGAAGGCAATGAAGAGGCTTTGAAAGCAAGGCAGAATTGAAGGAAACAGATTTCAGGAGGTAGATTCGAATCGCCTTGAAAGCACATGAAAAGCGGCAAAACGTGGACAATGATGCCCTTGGCCAAAAAGGGCGTATGCGGTTTTTCCTGAATATATTCAGAAAAAAAAACGCATACGCCCTTTTTGGCCAAGCAAGCAACCTAAAGGCAAATCAGTGCTCCAAAGAACTCTCGCTTCCCAGCGGGCAAAAGGGCCATGCGGAAAAACGTGTCCAAACCAGAAATGCAGGATCGGCCATGGAGAAATGGGGGCCTTGCTACGCTGATGGGCGGGATGTAAATTGCCAACAGCCACTCTGGAGAAGTGTACGGTGTGTCCTGAAACATCTAAAAAACACAGCTTGGAGGGCATAGGGCACTTCCACTCATGGGCGTATAAATTGGGAAAACTAAAAATCAGCAAGACACAGGCACCCCAAAGTTTAGGGCTGCTCTGTTGACAAGAACCCCCACTTCATTACACCTTAAATATCCTAGGAAAGAGAAAAGTGGATAAAGAAGTTGTGGTCCTCATGTACAATGAAATATCACTCAGCCATGAAATCAACGTCATAAGGCTAGTAGCAGCACGATGAGTGGATTTAGGTACGACGATTCTAAGTGAAATAAGTCACACAGAAAAAGACACTTATCATAAGATATCACTTATAGAGGGAATGTAAAAACCGCTACACTTGAACTGAATTACAAAACAGAACAGAGTCACACGTTCAGAAAACACACTATGGCTGCTGAACGGGAAAGGTGAGGTGGGGTGATGCATAAAACAAGGGTTTCAAATTAGCTCAGATACCGTTCCATAAACCCAATATGTAGTAGACAAGACCTACTCCTTGCTCAGTGAACTGGACTCAACACCCCCTATTCACCGCACAAGAATATATCTGACTAGTAAGAATCTTCAACCCTATGTATTGATATCTCTCTGTAAGTGAGTCAAGGGGGTGTAAATCGGCATAAACACAGCCGTGAAAAGCAGCTAAACCCCATTATAAAAATAAATGACTTTTCAAAACCCGTGAAACAAAGACAGTGAAAGAGAGAGAAATTCTTACAAAATTCGTTCAGGGGCTGTGATGAAACCTGGATTGACCATATCTAGACCCACAGCTGATTGAGACATAAGGGTGGACACTCTTGGGGCTCAGAGGTTTGGTGAGGTTGCATGAGCCAATGCAGACCCTTTAAAGTAATACTGCATGGTACCCATCCCATGGGTCCCAAATCTCCAGGTTCAAGGGCATCTTCCTACGTCGAAAACATGCATGAGAAACCCAGAAGATGGTACACCGTGTGATCGGGAAAGGTTTCTAAAACGCACCTCATTTCTCATCTCCTTGTGCTCGGGTTCGCCATTCCAGCTGCTTTACTAGCCATCTCCCTCCTTGGAGATTCAGCACCTTTAACCTCCTGTTCCGTACAGGTTGCAAATTGTCCTGAGGATGAAGGGGAAAAGGGGGAACCAATGAGAGACTAGCTCTAGGGGTTGGGACAGGCACAGGTCACTCTATTTTCCCATCAGGAAGAAGAATTAACCACAAGCTCAGCCTGCCCCCCAGAACCAGAAGAGGGCCTGAAGCAATCCTGCACTTTTGCGGCCAGCTCCCAAAAAAGCGGCTGGAAAAATGGAGCTCAGGGGCACTGCAATTCACAAACCTGCAGAGTTATAAATGATAACTCTCGTCCACAAATATATTGAGGGAAGGCAACGAAGAGGCTTTGAAAGCAAGGCAGAATTGCAGGAAACAGATTTCAGGAGGTAGATTCGAATCGCCTTGAAAGCACATGAAAAGCGGCAAAACGTGGACAATGATGCCCTTGGCCAAAAAGGGCGGATGCGTTTTTTCCTGAATATATTCAGAAAAAACACGCATACGCCCTTTTTGGCCAAGCAAGCAACCTGGAAAGGCAAATCAGCGCTCCAAAGAAGTCTCGCTTCCCAGCGGGTAAAAGGGCCATGCGGAAAAACGTGTCCAAACCAGAAATGCAGGATCGGCCATGGAGAAATGGGGGCCTTGCTACGCTGATGGGCGGGATGTAAATTGCTAACAGCCACTCTGGAGAAGTGTACGGTGTGTCCTGAAACATCTAAAAAACACAGCTTGGAGAGCATAGGGCACTTCCACTCATGGGCGTATAAATTGGGAAAACTAAAAATCAGCAAGACACAGGCACCCCAAAGTTTAGGGCTGCTCTGTTGACAAGAACCCCCACTTCAGTACACCTTAAATATCCTAGGAAAGAGAAAAGTGGATAAAGATGTTGTGGTCCACATGTACAATGGAATATCACTCAGCCATGAAATCAACGTCATAAGGCTAGTAGCAGCACGATGAGTGGATTTAGGTACGACGATTCTAAGTGAAATAAGTCACACAGATAAAGACACTTATCATAAGATATCACTTATAGAGGGAATGTAAAAACCGCTACACTTGAACTGAATTACAAAACAGAACAGAGTCACACGTTCAGAAAACACACTATGGCTGCTGAACGGGAAAGGTGAGGTGGGGTGATGCATAAAACAAGGGTTTCAAATTAGCTCAGATACCGTTCCATAAACCCAATATGGAATAGACAAGACCTACTCCTTGCTCAGTGAACTGGACTCGACACCCCCTATTCACCGCACAAGAATATATCTGACTAGTAAGAATCTTCAAACCTATGTATTGATATCTCTCTGTAAGTGAGTCAAAGGGGTGTAAAGCGGCATAATCACAGCCGTGAAAAGCAGCTAAACCCCATTATAAAAATAAATTACTTTTCAAAACCCGTGAAACAAAGACAGTGAAAGAGAGAGAAATTCTTACAAAATTCGTTCAGGGGCTGTGATGCCACCTGGATTGACCATATCTAGACCCACAGCTGATTGAGACATAAGGGTGGACACTCTTGGGGCTCAGAGGTTTGGTGAGGTTGCATGGGCCAACGCAGACCCTTTAAAGTAATACTGCATGGTACCCATCCCATGGGTCCCAAATCTCCAGGTTCAAGGGCATCTTCCTACATCGAAAACATGCATGAGAAACCCAGAAGATGGTACACCGTGTGATCGGGAAAGGTTTCTAAAACGCACCTCATTTCTCATCTCCTTGTGCTCGGGTTCGCCATTCCAGCTGCTTTACTAGCCGTCTCCCTCCTTGGAGAATCAGCACCTTTAACCTCCTGTTCCATACAGGTTGCAATTTGTCCTGAGGATGAACGGGAAGAGGGGGAACCAATGAGAGACTAGCTCTAGGGGTTGGGACAGGCACAGGTCACTCTATTTTCCCATCAGGAAGAAGAATTTACCACGAGCTCAGCCTGCTCCCCAGAACCAGAAGAGGGCGTGAAGCAATCCTGCACTTTTGCGGCCAGCTCCCGAAAAAGCGAGTTGAAAAATGGAGCTCAGGGGCACTGCAATTCACAAATCTGCAGACTTAAAAATGAAAACTTCGTCCACAAATATATTGAGGGAAGGCAACGAAGAGGATTTGAAAGCAAGGCAGAATTGCAGGAAACACATTTCTGGAGGTAGATACGAATCGCCTTGAAAGCACATGAAAAGCGGCAAAACGTGGACAATGATGCCCTTGGCCAAAAAGTGCGTATGCGTTTTTTCCTGAATATATTCAGGAAAAAATGCATACGCCCTTTTTGGCCAACCAAGCAACCTGGAAAGGCAAATCAGCGCTCCAAAGAAGTCTCGCTTCCCAGCGGGCAAAAGGGCCATGCGGAAAAAAGTGTCCAAACCAGAAATGCAGGACCGGCCATGGAGAAATGGGAGCCTTGCTACGCTGATGGGCAGGATGTAAATTGCCAACAGCCACTCTGGAGAAGTGTACGGTGTGTCCTGAAACATCTAAAAAACACAGCTTGGAGGGCATAGGGCACTTCCACTCATGGGCGTATAAATTGGGAAAACTAAAAATCAGCAAGACACAGGCACCCGAAAGTTGAGGGCTGCTCTGTTGACAAGAACGCCCACTTCATTACACCTTAAATATCCTAGGAAAGAGAAAAGTGGATAAAGAAGTTGTGGTCCTCATGTACAATGGAATATCACTCAGCCATGAAATCAACGTCATAAGGCTAGTAGCAGCACGATGAGTGGATTTAGGTACGACGATTCTAAGTGAAATAAGTCACACAGAAAAAGACACTTATCATTAGATATCACTTATAGAGGGAATGTAAAAACCGCTACACTTGAACTGAATTACAAAACAGAACAGAGTCACACGTTCAGAAAACACACTATGGCTGCTGAACGGGAAAGGTGAGGTGGGGTGATGCATAAAACAAGGGTTTCAAATTAGCTCAGATACCGTTCCATAAACCCAATATGGAGTAGACAAGACCTACTCCTTGCTCAGTGAACTGGACTCAACACCCCCTAATCACCGCACAAGAATATATCTGACTAGTAAGAATCTTCAACCCTATGTATTGATATCTCTCTGTAAGTGCGTCAAGGGGGTGAAAGCGGCATAAACACAGCCGTGAAAAGCAGCTAAACCCCATTATAAAAATAAATTACTTTTCAAAACCCGTGAAACAAAGACAGTGAAAGAGAGAGAAATTCTTACAAAATTCGTTCAGGGGCTGTGATGCCACCTGGATTGACCATATCTAGACCCACAGCTGATTGAGACATAAGGGTGGACACTCTTGGGGCTCAGAGGTTTGGTGAGCTTGCATGAGCCAACGCAGACACTTTAAAGTAATACTGCATGGTACCCATCCCATGGGTCCCAAATCTCCAGGTTCAAGGGCATCTTCCTACGTCGAAAACATGCATGAGAAAACCAGAAGATGGTACACCGTGTGATCGGGAAAAGTTTCTAAAACACACCTCATTTCTCATCTCCTTGTGCTCGGGTTCACCATTCCAGCCGCTTTACTAGCCATCTCCCTCCTTGGAGAATCAGCACCTTTAACCTCCTGTTCCATACAGGTTGCAATTTGTCCTGAGGATGAACGGGAAGAGGGGGAACCAATGAGAGACTAGCTCTAGGGGTTGGGACAGGCACAGGTCACTCTATTTTCCCATCAGGAAGAAGAATTAACCACAAGCTCAGCCTGCCCCCCAGAACCAGAAGAGGGCCTGAAGCAATCCTGCACTTTTGCGGCCAGCTCCCAAAAAAGCGACTGGAAAAATGGAGCTCAGGGGCACTGCAATTCACAAACCTGCAGAGTTATAAATGATACCTCTCGTCCACAAATATATTGAGGGAAGGCAACGAAGAGCCTTTGAAAGCAAGGCAGAATTGCAGGAAACAGATTTCAGGAGGTAGATTCGAATCGCCTTGAAAGCACATGAAAAGCGGCAAAACGTGGACAATGATGCCCTTGGCCAAAAAGGGCGTATGCGGTTTTTCCTGAATATATTCAGAAAAAAAAACGCATACGCCCTTTTTGGCCAAGCAAGCAACCTAAAGGCAAATCAGTGCTCCAAAGAACTCTCGCTTCCCAGCGGGCAAAAGGGCCATGCGGAAAAACGTGTCCAAACCAGAAATGCAGGATCGGCCATGGAGAAATGGGGGCCTTGCTACGCTGATGGGCGGGATGTAAATTGCCAACAGCCACTCTGGAGAAGTGTACGGTGTGTCCTGAAACATCTAAAAAACACAGCTTGGAGGGCATAGGGCACTTCCACTCATGGGCGTATAAATTGGGAAAACTAAAAATCAGCAAGACACAGGCACCCCAAAGTTTAGGGCTGCTCTGTTGACAAGAACCCCCACTTCATTACACCTTAAATATCCTAGGAAAGAGAAAAGTGGATAAAGAAGTTGTGGTCCTCATGTACAATGAAATATCACTCAGCCATGAAATCAACGTCATAAGGCTAGTAGCAGCACGATGAGTGGATTTAGGTACGACGATTCTAAGTGAAATAAGTCACACAGAAAAAGACACTTATCATAAGATATCACTTATAGAGGGAATGTAAAAACCGCTACACTTGAACTGAATTACAAAACAGAACAGAGTCACACGTTCAGAAAACACACTATGGCTGCTGAACGGGAAAGGTGAGGTGGGGTGATGCATAAAACAAGGGTTTCAAATTAGCTCAGATACCGTTCCATAAACCCAATATGTAGTAGACAAGACCTACTCCTTGCTCAGTGAACTGGACTCAACACCCCCTATTCACCGCACAAGAATATATCTGACTAGTAAGAATCTTCAACCCTATGTATTGATATCTCTCTGTAAGTGAGTCAAGGGGGTGTAAATCGGCATAAACACAGCCGTGAAAAGCAGCTAAACCCCATTATAAAAATAAATTACTTTTCAAAACCCGTGAAACAAAGACAGTGAAAGAGAGAGAAATTCTTACAAAATTCGTTCAGGGGCTGTGATGAAACCTGGATTGACCATATCTAGACCCACAGCTGATTGAGACATAAGGGTGGACACTCTTGGGGCTCAGAGGTTTGGTGAGGTTGCATGAGCCAATGCAGACCCTTTAAAGTAATACTGCATGGTACCCATCCCATGGGTCCCAAATCTCCAGGTTCAAGGGCATCTTCCTACGTCGAAAACATGCATGAGAAACCCAGAAGATGGTACACCGTGTGATCGGGAAAGGTTTCTAAAACGCACCTCATTTCTCATCTCCTTGTGCTCGGGTTCGCCATTCCAGCTGCTTTACTAGCCATCTCCCTCCTTGGAGATTCAGCACCTTTAACCTCCTGTTCCGTACAGGTTGCAATTTGTCCTGAGGATGAAGGGGAAAAGGGGGAACCAATGAGAGACTAGCTCTAGGGGTTGGGACAGGCACAGGTCACTCTATTTTCCCATCAGGAAGAAGAATTAACCACAAGCTCAGCCTGCCCCCCAGAACCAGAAGAGGGCCTGAAGCAATCCTGCACTTTTGCGGCCAGCTCCCAAAAAAGCGGCTGGAAAAATGGAGCTCAGGGGCACTGCAATTCACAAACCTGCAGAGTTATAAATGATAACTCTCGTCCACAAATATATTGAGGGAAGGCAACGAAGAGGCTTTGAAAGCAAGGCAGAATTGCAGGAAACAGATTTCAGGAGGCAGATTCGAATCGCCTTGAAAGCACATGAAAAGCGGCAAAACGTGGACAATGATGCCCTTGGCCAAAAAGGGCGGATGCGTTTTTTCCTGAATATATTCAGAAAAAACACGCATACGCCCTTTTTGGCCAAGCAAGCAACCTGGAAAGGCAAATCAGCGCTCCAAAGAAGTCTCGCTTCCCAGCGGGTAAAAGGGCCATGCGGAAAAACGTGTCCAAACCAGAAATGCAGGATCGGCCATGGAGAAATGGGGGCCTTGCTACGCTGATGGGCGGGATGTAAATTGCTAACAGCCACTCTGGAGAAGTGTACGGTGTGTCCTGAAACATCTAAAAAACACAGCTTGGAGAGCATAGGGCACTTCCACTCATGGGCGTATAAATTGGGAAAACTAAAAATCAGCAAGACACAGGCACCCCAAAGTTTAGGGCTGCTCTGTTGACAAGAACCCCCACTTCAGTACACCTTAAATATCCTAGGAAAGAGAAAAGTGGATAAAGATGTTGTGGTCCACATGTACAATGGAATATCACTCAGCCATGAAATCAACGTCATAAGGCTAGTAGCAGCACGATGAGTGGATTTAGGTACGACGATTCTAAGTGAAATAAGTCACACAGATAAAGACACTTATCATAAGATATCACTTATAGAGGGAATGTAAAAACCGCTACACTTGAACTGAATTACAAAACAGAACAGAGTCACACGTTCAGAAAACACACTATGGCTGCTGAACGGGAAAGGTGAGGTGGGGTGATGCATAAAACAAGGGTTTCAAATTAGCTCAGATACCGTTCCATAAACCCAATATGGAATAGACAAGACCTACTCCTTGCTCAGTGAACTGGACTCGACACCCCCTATTCACCGCACAAGAATATATCTGACTAGTAAGAATCTTCAAACCTATGTATTGATATCTCTCTGTAAGTGAGTCAAAGGGGTGTAAAGCGGCATAATCACAGCCGTGAAAAGCAGCTAAACCCCATTATAAAAATAAATTACTTTTCAAAACCCGTGAAACAAAGACAGTGAAAGAGAGAGAAATTCTTACAAAATTCGTTCAGCGGCTGTGATGCCACCTGGATTGACCATATCTAGACCCACAGCTGATTGAGACATAAGGGTGGACACTCTTGGGGCTCAGAGGTTTGGTGAGGTTGCATGGGCCAACGCAGACCCTTTAAAGTAATACTGCATGGTACCCATCCCATGGGTCCCAAATCTCCAGGTTCAAGGGCATCTTCCTACATCGAAAACATGCATGAGAAACCCAGAAGATGGTACACCGTGTGATCGGGAAAGGTTTCTAAAACGCACCTCATTTCTCATCTCCTTGTGCTCGGGTTCGCCATTCCAGCTGCTTTACTAGCCGTCTCCCTCCTTGGAGAATCAGCACCTTTAACCTCCTGTTCCATACAGGTTGCAATTTGTCCTGAGGATGAACGGGAAGAGGGGGAACCAATGAGAGACTAGCTCTAGGGGTTGGGACAGGCACAGGTCACTCTATTTTCCCATCAGGAAGAAGAATTTACCACGAGCTCAGCCTGCTCCCCAGAACCAGAAGAGGGCGTGAAGCAATCCTGCACTTTTGCGGCCAGCTCCCGAAAAAGCGAGTTGAAAAATGGAGCTCAGGGGCACTGCAATTCACAAATCTGCAGACTTAAAAATGAAAACTTCGTCCACAAATATATTGAGGGAAGGCAACGAAGAGGATTTGAAAGCAAGGCAGAATTGCAGGAAACACATTTCTGGAGGTAGATACGAATCGCCTTGAAAGCACATGAAAAGCGGCAAAACGTGGACAATGATGCCCTTGGCCAAAAAGTGCGTATGCGTTTTTTCCTGAATATATTCAGGAAAAAATGCATACGCCCTTTTTGGCCAACCAAGCAACCTGGAAAGGCAAATCAGCGCTCCAAAGAAGTCTCGCTTCCCAGCGGGCAAAAGGGCCATGCGGAAAAAAGTGTCCAAACCAGAAATGCAGGACCGGCCATGGAGAAATGGGAGCCTTGCTACGCTGATGGGCAGGATGTAAATTGCCAACAGCCACTCTGGAGAAGTGTACGGTGTGTCCTGAAACATCTAAAAAACACAGCTTGGAGAGCATAGGGCACTTCCACTCATGGGCGTATAAATTGGGAAAACTAAAAATCAGCAAGACACAGGCACCCCAAAGTTGAGGGCTGCTCTGTTGACAAGAACGCCCACTTCATTACACCTTAAATATCCTAGGAAAGAGAAAAGTGGATAAAGAAGTTGTGGTCCTCATGTACAATGGAATATCACTCAGCCATGAAATCAACGTCATAAGGCTAGTAGCAGCACGATGAGTGGATTTAGGTACGACGATTCTAAGTGAAATAAGTCACACAGAAAAAGACACTTATCATTAGATATCACTTATAGAGGGAATGTAAAAACCGCTACACTTGAACTGAATTACAAAACAGAACAGAGTCACACGTTCAGAAAACACACTATGGCTGCTGAACGGGAAAGGTGAGGTGGGGTGATGCATAAAACAAGGGTTTCAAATTAGCTCAGATACCGTTCCATAAACCCAATATGTAATAGACAAGACCTACTCCTTGCTCAGTGAACTGGACTCAACACCCCCTATTCACCGCACAAGAATATATCTGACTAGTAAGAAACTTCAAACCTATGTATTGATATCTCTCTGTAAGTGAGTCAAGGGGATGTAAAGCGGCATAAACACAGCCGTGAAAAGCAGCTAAACCCCATTATAAAAATAAATTACTTTTCAAAACCCGTGAAACAAAGACAGTGAAAGAGAGAGAAATTCTTACAAAATTCGTTCAGGGGCTGTGATGCCACCTGGATTGACCATATCTAGACCCACAGCTGATTGAGACATAAGGGTGGACACTCTTGGGGCTCAGAGGTTTGGTGAGGTTGCATGAGCCAACGCAGACCCTTTAAAGTAATACTGCATGGTACCCATCCCATGGGTCCCAAATCTCCAGGTTCAAGGGCATCTTCCTACGTCGAAAACATGCATGAGAAAACCAGAAGATGGTACACCGTGTGATCGGGAAAAGTTTCTAAAACACACCTCATTTCTCATCTCCTTGTGCTCGGGTTCACCATTCCAGCCGCTTTACTAGCCATCTCCCTCCTTGGAGAATCAGCACCTTTAACCTCCTGTTCCATACAGGTTGCAATTTGTCCTGAGGATGAACGGGAAGAGGGGGAACCAATGAGAGACTAGCTCTAGGGGTTGGGACAGGCACAGGTCACTCTATTTTCCCATCAGGAAGAAGAATTAACCACAAGCTCAGCCTGCCCCCCAGAACCAGAAGAGGGCCTGAAGCAATCCTGCACTTTTGCGGCCAGCTCCCAAAAAAGCGACTGGAAAAATGGAGCTCAGGGGCACTGCAATTCACAAACCTGCAGAGTTATAAATGATACCTCTCGTCCACAAATATATTGAGGGAAGGCAACGAAGAGCCTTTGAAAGCAAGGCAGAATTGCAGGAAACAGATTTCAGGAGGTAGATTCGAATCGCCTTGAAAGCACATGAAAAGCGGCAAAACGTGGACAATGATGCCCTTGGCCAAAAAGGGCGTATGCGGTTTTTCCTGAATATATTCAGAAAAAAAAACGCATACGCCCTTTTTGGCCAAGCAAGCAACCTAAAGGCAAATCAGTGCTCCAAAGAACTCTCGCTTCCCAGCGGGCAAAAGGGCCATGCGGAAAAACGTGTCCAAACCAGAAATGCAGGATCGGCCATGGAGAAATGGGGGCCTTGCTACGCTGATGGGCGGGATGTAAATTGCCAACAGCCACTCTGGAGAAGTGTACGGTGTGTCCTGAAACATCTAAAAAACACAGCTTGGAGGGCATAGGGCACTTCCACTCATGGGCGTATAAATTGGGAAAACTAAAAATCAGCAAGACACAGGCACCCCAAAGTTTAGGGCTGCTCTGTTGACAAGAACCCCCACTTCATTACACCTTAAATATCCTAGGAAAGAGAAAAGTGGATAAAGAAGTTGTGGTCCTCATGTACAATGAAATATCACTCAGCCATGAAATCAACGTCATAAGGCTAGTAGCAGCACGATGAGTGGATTTAGGTACGACGATTCTAAGTGAAATAAGTCACACAGAAAAAGACACTTATCATAAGATATCACTTATAGAGGGAATGTAAAAACCGCTACACTTGAACTGAATTACAAAACAGAACAGAGTCACACGTTCAGAAAACACACTATGGCTGCTGAACGGGAAAGGTGAGGTGGGGTGATGCATAAAACAAGGGTTTCAAATTAGCTCAGATACCGTTCCATAAACCCAATATGTAGTAGACAAGACCTACTCCTTGCTCAGTGAACTGGACTCAACACCCCCTATTCACCGCACAAGAATATATCTGACTAGTAAGAATCTTCAACCCTATGTATTGATATCTCTCTGTAAGTGAGTCAAGGGGGTGTAAATCGGCATAAACACAGCCGTGAAAAGCAGCTAAACCCCATTATAAAAATAAATTACTTTTCAAAACCCGTGAAACAAAGACAGTGAAAGAGAGAGAAATTCTTACAAAATTCGTTCAGGGGCTGTGATGAAACCTGGATTGACCATATCTAGACCCACAGCTGATTGAGACATAAGGGTGGACACTCTTGGGGCTCAGAGGTTTGGTGAGGTTGCATGAGCCAATGCAGACCCTTTAAAGTAATACTGCATGGTACCCATCCCATGGGTCCCAAATCTCCAGGTTCAAGGGCATCTTCCTACGTCGAAAACATGCATGAGAAACCCAGAAGATGGTACACCGTGTGATCGGGAAAGGTTTCTAAAACGCACCTCATTTCTCATCTCCTTGTGCTCGGGTTCGCCATTCCAGCTGCTTTACTAGCCATCTCCCTCCTTGGAGATTCAGCACCTTTAACCTCCTGTTCCGTACAGGTTGCAATTTGTCCTGAGGATGAAGGGGAAAAGGGGGAACCAATGAGAGACTAGCTCTAGGGGTTGGGACAGGCACAGGTCACTCTATTTTCCCATCAGGAAGAAGAATTAACCACAAGCTCAGCCTGCCCCCCAGAACCAGAAGAGGGCCTGAAGCAATCCTGCACTTTTGCGGCCAGCTCCCAAAAAAGCGGCTGGAAAAATGGAGCTCAGGGGCACTGCAATTCACAAACCTGCAGAGTTATAAATGATAACTCTCGTCCACAAATATATTGAGGGAAGGCAACGAAGAGGCTTTGAAAGCAAGGCAGAATTGCAGGAAACAGATTTCAGGAGGCAGATTCGAATCGCCTTGAAAGCACATGAAAAGCGGCAAAACGTGGACAATGATGCCCTTGGCCAAAAAGGGCGGATGCGTTTTTTCCTGAATATATTCAGAAAAAACACGCATACGCCCTTTTTGGCCAAGCAAGCAACCTGGAAAGGCAAATCAGCGCTCCAAAGAAGTCTCGCTTCCCAGCGGGTAAAAGGGCCATGCGGAAAAACGTGTCCAAACCAGAAATGCAGGATCGGCCATGGAGAAATGGGGGCCTTGCTACGCTGATGGGCGGGATGTAAATTGCTAACAGCCACTCTGGAGAAGTGTACGGTGTGTCCTGAAACATCTAAAAAACACAGCTTGGAGAGCATAGGGCACTTCCACTCATGGGCGTATAAATTGGGAAAACTAAAAATCAGCAAGACACAGGCACCCCAAAGTTTAGGGCTGCTCTGTTGACAAGAACCCCCACTTCAGTACACCTTAAATATCCTAGGAAAGAGAAAAGTGGATAAAGATGTTGTGGTCCACATGTACAATGGAATATCACTCAGCCATGAAATCAACGTCATAAGGCTAGTAGCAGCACGATGAGTGGATTTAGGTACGACGATTCTAAGTGAAATAAGTCACACAGATAAAGACACTTATCATAAGATATCACTTATAGAGGGAATGTAAAAACCGCTACACTTGAACTGAATTACAAAACAGAACAGAGTCACACGTTCAGAAAACACACTATGGCTGCTGAACGGGAAAGGTGAGGTGGGGTGATGCATAAAACAAGGGTTTCAAATTAGCTCAGATACCGTTCCATAAACCCAATATGGAATAGACAAGACCTACTCCTTGCTCAGTGAACTGGACTCGACACCCCCTATTCACCGCACAAGAATATATCTGACTAGTAAGAATCTTCAAACCTATGTATTGATATCTCTCTGTAAGTGAGTCAAAGGGGTGTAAAGCGGCATAATCACAGCCGTGAAAAGCAGCTAAACCCCATTATAAAAATAAATTACTTTTCAAAACCCGTGAAACAAAGACAGTGAAAGAGAGAGAAATTCTTACAAAATTCGTTCAGCGGCTGTGATGCCACCTGGATTGACCATATCTAGACCCACAGCTGATTGAGACATAAGGGTGGACACTCTTGGGGCTCAGAGGTTTGGTGAGGTTGCATGGGCCAACGCAGACCCTTTAAAGTAATACTGCATGGTACCCATCCCATGGGTCCCAAATCTCCAGGTTCAAGGGCATCTTCCTACATCGAAAACATGCATGAGAAACCCAGAAGATGGTACACCGTGTGATCGGGAAAGGTTTCTAAAACGCACCTCATTTCTCATCTCCTTGTGCTCGGGTTCGCCATTCCAGCTGCTTTACTAGCCGTCTCCCTCCTTGGAGAATCAGCACCTTTAACCTCCTGTTCCATACAGGTTGCAATTTGTCCTGAGGATGAACGGGAAGAGGGGGAACCAATGAGAGACTAGCTCTAGGGGTTGGGACAGGCACAGGTCACTCTATTTTCCCATCAGGAAGAAGAATTTACCACGAGCTCAGCCTGCTCCCCAGAACCAGAAGAGGGCGTGAAGCAATCCTGCACTTTTGCGGCCAGCTCCCGAAAAAGCGAGTTGAAAAATGGAGCTCAGGGGCACTGCAATTCACAAATCTGCAGACTTAAAAATGAAAACTTCGTCCACAAATATATTGAGGGAAGGCAACGAAGAGGATTTGAAAGCAAGGCAGAATTGCAGGAAACACATTTCTGGAGGTAGATACGAATCGCCTTGAAAGCACATGAAAAGCGGCAAAACGTGGACAATGATGCCCTTGGCCAAAAAGTGCGTATGCGTTTTTTCCTGAATATATTCAGGAAAAAATGCATACGCCCTTTTTGGCCAACCAAGCAACCTGGAAAGGCAAATCAGCGCTCCAAAGAAGTCTCGCTTCCCAGCGGGCAAAAGGGCCATGCGGAAAAAAGTGTCCAAACCAGAAATGCAGGACCGGCCATGGAGAAATGGGAGCCTTGCTACGCTGATGGGCAGGATGTAAATTGCCAACAGCCACTCTGGAGAAGTGTACGGTGTGTCCTGAAACATCTAAAAAACACAGCTTGGAGAGCATAGGGCACTTCCACTCATGGGCGTATAAATTGGGAAAACTAAAAATCAGCAAGACACAGGCACCCCAAAGTTGAGGGCTGCTCTGTTGACAAGAACGCCCACTTCATTACACCTTAAATATCCTAGGAAAGAGAAAAGTGGATAAAGAAGTTGTGGTCCTCATGTACAATGGAATATCACTCAGCCATGAAATCAACGTCATAAGGCTAGTAGCAGCACGATGAGTGGATTTAGGTACGACGATTCTAAGTGAAATAAGTCACACAGAAAAAGACACTTATCATTAGATATCACTTATAGAGGGAATGTAAAAACCGCTACACTTGAACTGAATTACAAAACAGAACAGAGTCACACGTTCAGAAAACACACTATGGCTGCTGAACGGGAAAGGTGAGGTGGGGTGATGCATAAAACAAGGGTTTCAAATTAGCTCAGATACCGTTCCATAAACCCAATATGTAATAGACAAGACCTACTCCTTGCTCAGTGAACTGGACTCAACACCCCCTATTCACCGCACAAGAATATATCTGACTAGTAAGAAACTTCAAACCTATGTATTGATATCTCTCTGTAAGTGAGTCAAGGGGATGTAAAGCGGCATAAACACAGCCGTGAAAAGCAGCTAAACCCCATTATAAAAATAAATTACTTTTCAAAACCCGTGAAACAAAGACAGTGAAAGAGAGAGAAATTCTTACAAAATTCGTTCAGGGGCTGTGATGCCACCTGGATTGACCATATCTAGACCCACAGCTGATTGAGACATAAGGGTGGACACTCTTGGGGCTCAGAGGTTTGGTGAGGTTGCATGAGCCAACGCAGACCCTTTAAAGTAATACTGCATGGTACCCATCCCATGGGTCCCAAATCTCCAGGTTCAAGGGCATCTTCCTACAACGAAAACATGCATGAGAAACCGAGAAGATGGTACACCGTGTGATCGGGAAAGGTTTCTAAAACGCACCTCATTTCTCATCTCCTTGTGCTCGGGTTCGCCATTCCAGCTGCTTTACTAGCCATCTCCCTCCTTGGAGAATCAGCACCTTTAAACTCCTGTTCCATACAGGTTGCAATATGTCCTGAGGATGAACGGGAAGAGGGGGAACCAATGAGAGACTAGCTCTAGGGGTTGGGACAGGCACAGGTCACTCTATTTTCCCATCAGGAAGAAGAATTAACCACGAGCTCAGCCTGCTCCCCAGAACCAGAAGAGGGCGTGAAGCAATCCTGCACTTTTGCGGCCAGCTCCCAAAAAAGCGAGTTGAAAAATGGAGCTCAGGGGCACTGCAATTCACAAATGTGCAGACTTATAAATGAAAACTTCGTCCACAAATATATTGAGGGAAGGCAACGAAGAGGATTTGAAAGCAAGGCAGAATTGCAGGAAACAGATTTCAGGAGGTAGATTCGAATCGCCTTGAAAGCACATGAAAAGCGGCAAAACGTGGACAATGATGCCCTTGGCCAAAAATGGCGTATGCGTTTTTTCCTGAATATATTCAGGAAAAAACGTATACGCCCTTTTTGGCCAACCAAGCAACCTGGAAAGGCAAATCAGCGCTCCAAAGAAGTCTCGCTTCCCAGCGGGCAAAAGGGCCATGCGGAAAAAAGTGTCCAAACCAGAAATGCAGGACCGGCCATGGAGAAATGGGAGCCTTGCTACGCTGATGGGCGGGATGTAAATTGCCAACAGCCACTCTGGAGAAGTGTACGGTGTGTCCTGAAACATCTAAAAAACACAGCTTGGAGAGCATAGGGCACTTCCACTCATGGGCGTATAAATTGGGAAAACTAAAAATCAGCAAGACACAGGCACCCCAAAGTTTAGGGCTGCTCTGTTGACAAGAACCCCCACTTCATTACACCTTAAATATCCTAGGAAAGAGAAAAGTGGATAAAGAAGTTGTGGTCCACATGTACAATGGAATATCACTCAGCCATGAAATCAACGTCATAAGGCTAGTAGCAGCACGATGAGTGGATTTAGGTACGACGATTCTAAGTGAAATAAGTCACACAGAAAAAGACACTTATCATAAGATATCACTTATAGAGGGAATGTAAAAACCGCTACACTTGAACTGAATTACAAAACAGAACAGAGTCACACGTTCAGAAAACACACTATGGCTGCTGAACGGGAAAGGTGAGGTGGGGTGATGCATAAAACAAGGGTTTCAAATTAGCTCAGATATCATTCCATAAACCCAATATGTAGTAGACAAGACCTACTCCTTGCTCAGTGAACTGGACTCAACACCCCCTATTCACCGCACAAGTATATATCTGACTAGTAAGAATCTTCAAACCTATGTATTGATATCTCTCTGTAAGTGAGTCAAGGGGGTGTAAAGCGGCATAAACACAGCCGTGAAAAGCAGCTAAACCACATTATAAAAATAAATTACTTTTCAAAACCCGTGAAACAAAGACAGTGAAAGAGAGAGAAATTCTTACACAATTCGTTCAGGGGCTGTGATGCCACCTGGATTGACCATATCTAGACCCACAGCTGATTGAGACATAAGGGTGGACACTCTTGGGGCTCAGAGGTTTGGTGAGGTTGCATGTGCCAACGCAGACCCTTTAAAGTAATACTGCATGGTACCCATTCCATGGTCCCAAATCTCCAGGTTCAAGGGCATCTTCCTACGTCGAAAACATGCATGAGAAACCCAGAAGATGGTACACCGTGTGATCGGGAAAGGTTTCTAAAACGCACCTCATTTCTCATCTCCTTGTGCTCGGGTTCGCCATTCCAGCTGCTTTACTAGCCATCTCCCTCCTTGGAGATTCAGCACCTTTAACCTCCTGTTCCGTACAGGTTGCAATTTGTCCTAAGGATGAAGGGGAAAAGGGGGAACCAATGAGAGACTAGCTCTAGGGGTTGGGACAGGCACAGGTCACTCTATTTTCCCATCAGGAAGAAGAATTAACCACAAGCTCAGCCTGCCCCCCAGAACCAGAAGAGGGCCTGAAGCAATCCTGCACTTTTGCGGCCAGCTCCCAAAAAAGCGGCTGGAAAAATGGAGCTCAGGGGCACTGCAATTCACAAACCTGCAGAGTTATAAATGATAACTCTCGTCCACAAATATATTGAGGGAAGGCAATGAAGAGGCTTTGAAAGCAAGGCAGAATTGAAGGAAACAGATTTCAGGAGGTAGATTCGAATCGCCTTGAAAGCACATGAAAAGCGGCAAAACGTGGACAATGATGCCCTTGGCCAAAAAGGGCGTATGCGGTTTTTCCTGAATATATTCAGAAAAAAAAACGCATACGCCCTTTTTGGCCAAGCAAGCAACCTAAAGGCAAATCAGTGCTCCAAAGAACTCTCGCTTCCCAGCGGGCAAAAGGGCCATGCGGAAAAACGTGTCCAAACCAGAAATGCAGGATCGGCCATGGAGAAATGGGGGCCTTGCTACGCTGATGGGCGGGATGTAAATTGCCAACAGCCACTCTGGAGAAGTGTACGGTGTGTCCTGAAACATCTAAAAAACACAGCTTGGAGGGCATAGGGCACTTCCACTCATGGGCGTATAAATTGGGAAAACTAAAAATCAGCAAGACACAGGCACCCCAAAGTTTAGGGCTGCTCTGTTGACAAGAACCCCCACTTCATTACACCTTAAATATCCTAGGAAAGAGAAAAGTGGATAAAGAAGTTGTGGTCCTCATGTACAATGAAATATCACTCAGCCATGAAATCAACGTCATAAGGCTAGTAGCAGCACGATGAGTGGATTTAGGTACGACGATTCTAAGTGAAATAAGTCACACAGAAAAAGACACTTATCATAAGATATCACTTATAGAGGGAATGTAAAAACCGCTACACTTGAACTGAATTACAAAACAGAACAGAGTCACACGTTCAGAAAACACACTATGGCTGCTGAACGGGAAAGGTGAGGTGGGGTGATGCATAAAACAAGGGTTTCAAATTAGCTCAGATACCGTTCCATAAACCCAATATGTAGTAGACAAGACCTACTCCTTGCTCAGTGAACTGGACTCAACACCCCCTATTCACCGCACAAGAATATATCTGACTAGTAAGAATCTTCAACCCTATGTATTGATATCTCTCTGTAAGTGAGTCAAGGGGGTGTAAATCGGCATAAACACAGCCGTGAAAAGCAGCTAAACCCCATTATAAAAATAAATTACTTTTCAAAACCCGTGAAACAAAGACAGTGAAAGAGAGAGAAATTCTTACAAAATTCGTTCAGGGGCTGTGATGAAACCTGGATTGACCATATCTAGACCCACAGCTGATTGAGACATAAGGGTGGACACTCTTGGGGCTCAGAGGTTTGGTGAGGTTGCATGAGCCAATGCAGACCCTTTAAAGTAATACTGCATGGTACCCATCCCATGGGTCCCAAATCTCCAGGTTCAAGGGCATCTTCCTACGTCGAAAACATGCATGAGAAACCCAGAAGATGGTACACCGTGTGATCGGGAAAGGTTTCTAAAACGCACCTCATTTCTCATCTCCTTGTGCTCGGGTTCGCCATTCCAGCTGCTTTACTAGCCATCTCCCTCCTTGGAGATTCAGCACCTTTAACCTCCTGTTCCATACAGGTTGCAATTTGTCCTGAGGATGAAGGGGAAAAGGGGGAACCAATGAGAGACTAGCTCTAGGGGTTGGGACAGGCACAGGTCACTCTATTTTCCCATCAGGAAGAAGAATTAACCACAAGCTCAGCCTGCCCCCCAGAACCAGAAGAGGGCCTGAAGCAATCCTGCACTTTTGCGGCCAGCTCCCAAAAAAGCGGCTGGAAAAATGGAGCTCAGGGGCACTGCAATTCACAAACCTGCAGAGTTATAAATGATAACTCTCGTCCACAAATATATTGAGGGAAGGCAACGAAGAGGCTTTGAAAGCAAGGCAGAATTGCAGGAAACAGATTTCAGGAGGTAGATTCGAATCGCCTTGAAAGCACATGAAAAGCGGCAAAACGTGGACAATGATGCCCTTGGCCAAAAAGGGCGGATGCGTTTTTTCCTGAATATATTCAGAAAAAACACGCATACGCCCTTTTTGGCCAAGCAAGCAACCTGGAAAGGCAAATCAGCGCTCCAAAGAAGTCTCGCTTCCCAGCGGGTAAAAGGGCCATGCGGAAAAACGTGTCCAAACCAGAAATGCAGGATCGGCCATGGAGAAATGGGGGCCTTGCTACGCTGATGGGCGGGATGTAAATTGCTAACAGCCACTCTGGAGAAGTGTACGGTGTGTCCTGAAACATCTAAAAAACACAGCTTGGAGAGCATAGGGCACTTCCACTCATGGGCGTATAAATTGGGAAAACTAAAAATCAGCAAGACACAGGCACCCCAAAGTTTAGGGCTGCTCTGTTGACAAGAACCCCCACTTCAGTACACCTTAAATATCCTAGGAAAGAGAAAAGTGGATAAAGATGTTGTGGTCCACATGTACAATGGAATATCACTCAGCCATGAAATCAACGTCATAAGGCTAGTAGCAGCACGATGAGTGGATTTAGGTACGACGATTCTAAGTGAAATAAGTCACACAGATAAAGACACTTATCATAAGATATCACTTATAGAGGGAATGTAAAAACCGCTACACTTGAACTGAATTACAAAACAGAACAGAGTCACACGTTCAGAAAACACACTATGGCTGCTGAACGGGAAAGGTGAGGTGGGGTGATGCATAAAACAAGGGTTTCAAATTAGCTCAGATACCGTTCCATAAACCCAATATGGAATAGACAAGACCTACTCCTTGCTCAGTGAACTGGACTCGACACCCCCTATTCACCGCACAAGAATATATCTGACTAGTAAGAATCTTCAAACCTATGTATTGATATCTCTCTGTAAGTGAGTCAAAGGGGTGTAAAGCGGCATAATCACAGCCGTGAAAAGCAGCTAAACCCCATTATAAAAATAAATTACTTTTCAAAACCCGTGAAACAAAGACAGTGAAAGAGAGAGAAATTCTTACAAAATTCGTTCAGGGGCTGTGATGCCACCTGGATTGACCATATCTAGACCCACAGCTGATTGAGACATAAGGGTGGACACTCTTGGGGCTCAGAGGTTTGGTGAGGTTGCATGGGCCAACGCAGACCCTTTAAAGTAATACTGCATGGTACCCATCCCATGGGTCCCAAATCTCCAGGTTCAAGGGCATCTTCCTACATCGAAAACATGCATGAGAAACCCAGAAGATGGTACACCGTGTGATCGGGAAAGGTTTCTAAAACGCACCTCATTTCTCATCTCCTTGTGCTCGGGTTCGCCATTCCAGCTGCTTTACTAGCCGTCTCCCTCCTTGGAGAATCAGCACCTTTAACCTCCTGTTCCATACAGGTTGCAATTTGTCCTGAGGATGAACGGGAAGAGGGGGAACCAATGAGAGACTAGCTCTAGGGGTTGGGACAGGCACAGGTCACTCTATTTTCCCATCAGGAAGAAGAATTTACCACGAGCTCAGCCTGCTCCCCAGAACCAGAAGAGGGCGTGAAGCAATCCTGCACTTTTGCGGCCAGCTCCCGAAAAAGCGAGTTGAAAAATGGAGCTCAGGGGCACTGCAATTCACAAATCTGCAGACTTAAAAATGAAAACTTCGTCCACAAATATATTGAGGGAAGGCAACGAAGAGGATTTGAAAGCAAGGCAGAATTGCAGGAAACACATTTCTGGAGGTAGATACGAATCGCCTTGAAAGCACATGAAAAGCGGCAAAACGTGGACAATGATGCCCTTGGCCAAAAAGTGCGTATGCGTTTTTTCCTGAATATATTCAGGAAAAAATGCATACGCCCTTTTTGGCCAACCAAGCAACCTGGAAAGGCAAATCAGCGCTCCAAAGAAGTCTCGCTTCCCAGCGGGCAAAAGGGCCATGCGGAAAAAAGTGTCCAAACCAGAAATGCAGGACCGGCCATGGAGAAATGGGAGCCTTGCTACGCTGATGGGCAGGATGTAAATTGCCAACAGCCACTCTGGAGAAGTGTACGGTGTGTCCTGAAACATCTAAAAAACACAGCTTGGAGAGCATAGGGCACTTCCACTCATGGGCGTATAAATTGGGAAAACTAAAAATCAGCAAGACACAGGCACCCCAAAGTTGAGGGCTGCTCTGTTGACAAGAACGCCCACTTCATTACACCTTAAATATCCTAGGAAAGAGAAAAGTGGATAAAGAAGTTGTGGTCCTCATGTACAATGGAATATCACTCAGCCATGAAATCAACGTCATAAGGCTAGTAGCAGCACGATGAGTGGATTTAGGTACGACGATTCTAAGTGAAATAAGTCACACAGAAAAAGACACTTATCATTAGATATCACTTATAGAGGGAATGTAAAAACCGCTACACTTGAACTGAATTACAAAACAGAACAGAGTCACACGTTCAGAAAACACACTATGGCTGCTGAACGGGAAAGGTGAGGTGGGGTGATGCATAAAACAAGGGTTTCAAATTAGCTCAGATACCGTTCCATAAACCCAATATGTAATAGACAAGACCTACTCCTTGCTCAGTGAACTGGACTCAACACCCCCTATTCACCGCACAAGAATATATCTGACTAGTAAGAAACTTCAAACCTATGTATTGATATCTCTCTGTAAGTGAGTCAAGGGGATGTAAAGCGGCATAAACACAGCCGTGAAAAGCAGCTAAACCCCATTATAAAAATAAAGTACTTTTCAAAACCCGTGAAACAAAGACAGTGAAAGAGAGAGAAATTCTTACAAAATTCGTTCAGGGGCTGTGATGCCACCTGGATTGACCATATCTAGACCCACAGCTGATTGAGACATAAGGGTGGACACTCTTGGGGCTCAGAGGTTTGGTGAGGTTGCATGAGCCAACGCAGACCCTTTAAAGTAATACTGCATGGTACCCATCCCATGGGTCCCAAATCTCCAGGTTCAAGGGCATCTTCCTACAACGAAAACATGCATGAGAAACCCAGAAGATGGTACACCGTGTGATCGGGAAAGGTTTCTAAAACGCACCTCATTTCTCATCTCCTTGTGCTCGGGTTCGCCATTCCAGCCGCTTTACTAGCCATCTCCCTCCTTGGAGAATCAGCACCTTTAACCTCCTGTTCCATACAGGTTGCAATTTGTCCTGAGGATGAACGGGAAGAGGGGGAACCAATGAGAGACTAGCTCTAGGGGTTGGGACAGGCACAGGTCACTCTATTTTCCCATCAGGAAGAAGAATTAACCACGAGCTCAGCCTGCCCCACAGAACCAGAAGAGGGACTGAAGCAATCCTGCACTTTTCTGGCCAGCTCCCAAAAAAGCGACTGGAAAAATGGAGCTCAGGGGCACTGCAATTCACAAACCTGCAGAGTTATAAATGATAACTCTCGTCCACAAATATATTGAGGGAAGGCAACGAAGAGGCTTTGAAAGCAAGGCAGAATTGCAGGAAACAGATTTCAGGAGGTAGATTCGAATCGCCTTGAAAGCACATGAAAAGCGGCAAAACGTGGACAATGATGCCCTTGGCCAAAAAGGGCGTATGCGTTTTTTCCTGAATATATTCAGGAAAAAACGCATACGCCCTTTTTTTCCAACCAAGCAACCTGGAAAGGCAAATCAGCGCTCCAAAGAAGTCTCGCTTCCCAGCGGGCAAAAGGGCCATGCGGAAAAAAGTGTCCAAACCAGAAATGCAGGACCGGCCATGGAGAAATGGGAGCCTTGCTACGCTGATGGGCGGGATGTAAATTGCCAACAGCCACTCTGGAAAAGTGTACGGTGTGTCCTGAAACATCTAAAAAACACAGCTTGGAGAGCATAGGGCACTTCCACTCATGGGCGTATAAATTGGGAAAACTAAAAATCAGCAAGACACAGGCACCCCAAAGTTTAGGGCTGCTCTGTTGACAACAACCCCCACTTCATTACACCTTAAATATCCTAGGAAAGAGAAAAGTGGATAAAGAAGTTGTGGTCCACATGTACAATGGAATATCACTCAGCCATGAAATCAACGTCATAAGGCTAGTAGCAGCACGATGAGTGGATTTAGGTACGACGATTCTAAGTGAAATAAGTCACACAGAAAAAGACACTTATCATAAGATATCACTTATAGAGGGAATGTAAAAACCGCTACACTTGAACTGAATTACAAAACAGAACAGAGTCACACGTTCAGAAAACACACTATGGCTGCTGAACGGGAAAGGTGAGGTGGGGTGATGCATAAAACAAGGGTTTCAAATTAGCTCAGATACCGTTCCATAAACCCAATATGTAGTAGACAAGACCTACTCCTTGCTCAGTGAACTGGACTCAACACCCCCTATTCACCGCACAAGAATATATCTGACTAGTAAGAATCTTCAACCCTATGTATTGATATCTCTCTGTAAGTGCGTCAAGGGGGTGTAAAGCGGCATAAACACAGCCGTGAAAAGCAGCTAAACCCCATTATAAAAATAAATGACTTTTCAAAACCCGTGAAACAAAGACAGTGAAAGAGAGAGAAATTCTTACAAAATTCGTTCAGGGGCTGTGATGCCACCTGGATTGACCATATCTAGACCCACAGCTGATTGAGACATAAGGGTGGACACTCTTGGGGCTCAGAGGTTTGGTGAGGTTGCATGAGCCAACGCAGACCCTTTAAAGTAATACTGCATGGTACCCATCCCATGGGTCCCAAATCTCCAGGTTCAAGGGCATCTTCCTACGTCGAAAACATGCATGAGAAACCCAGAAGTTGGTACACCGTGTGATCGGGAAAGGTTTCTAAAACACACCTCATTTCTCATCTCCTTGTGCTCGGGTTCACCATTCCAGCCGCTTTACTAGCCATCTCCCTCCTTGGAGAATCAGCACCTTTAACCTCCTGTTCCATACAGGTTGCAATTTGTCCTGAGGATGAACGGGAAGAGGGGGAACCAATGAGAGACTAGCTCTAGGGGTTGGGACAGGCACAGGTCACTCTATTTTCCCATCAGGAAGAAGAATTAACCACAAGCTCAGCCTGCCCCCCAGAACCAGAAGAGGGCCTGAAGCAATCCTGCACTTTTGCGGCCAGCTCCCAAAAAAGCGACTGGAAAAATGGAGCTCAGGGGCACTGCAATTCACAAACCTGCAGAGTTATAAATGATAACTCTCGTCCACAAATATATTGAGGGAAGGCAACGAAGAGGCTTTGAAAGCAAGGCAGAATTGCAGGAAACAGATTTCAGGAGGTAGATTCGAATCGCCTTGAAAGCACATGAAAAGCGGCAAAACGTGGACAATGATGCCCTTGGCCAAAAAGGGCGTATGCGTTTTTTCCTGAATATATTCAGGAAAAAACGCATACGCCCTTTTTGGCCAACCAAGCAACCTGGAAAGGCAAATCAGCGCTCCAAAGAAGTCTCGCTTTCCAGCGGGCAAAAGGGCCATGCGGAAAAAAGTGTCCAAACCAGAAATGCAGGACCGGCCATGGAGAAATGGGAGCCTTGCTACGCTGATGGGCGGGATGTAAATTGCCAACAGCCACTCTGGAGAAGTATACGGTGTGTCCTGAAACATCTAAAAAACACAGCTTGGGGAGGATAGGGCACTTCCACTCATGGGCGTATAAATTGGGAAAACTAAAAATCAGCACGACACAGGCACCCCAAAGTTGAGGGCTGCTCTGTTGACAAGAACGCCCACTTCATTACACCTTAAATATCCTAGGAAAGAGAAAAGTGGATAAAGAAGTTGTGGTCCTCATGTACAATGGAATATCACTCAGCCATGAAATCCACGTCATAAGGCTAGTAGCAGCACGATGAGTGGATTTAGGTACGACGATTCTAAGTGAAATAAGTCACACAGAAAAAGACACTTATCATAAGATATCACTTATAGAGGGAATGTAAAAACCGCTACACTTGAACTGAATTACAAAACAGAACAGAGTCACACGTTCAGAAAACACACTATGGCTGCTGAACGGGAAAGGTGAGGTGGGGTGATGCATAAAACAAGGGTTTCAAATTAGCTCAGATACCGTTCCATAAACCCAATATGGAGTAGACAAGACCTACTCCTTGCTCAGTGAACTGGACTCAACACCCCCTAATCACCGCACAAGAATATATCTGACTAGTAAGAATCTTCAACCCTATGTATTGATATCTCTCTGTAAGTGCGTCAAGGGGGTGAAAGCGGCATAAACACAGCCGTGAAAAGCAGCTAAACCCCATTATAAAAATAAATTACTTTTCAAAACCCGTGAAACAAAGACAGTGAAAGAGAGAGAAATTCTTACAAAATTCGTTCAGGGGCTGTGATGCCACCTGGATTGACCATATCTAGACCCACAGCTGATTGAGACATAAGGGTGGACACTCTTGGGGCTCAGAGGTTTGGTGAGCTTGCATGAGCCAACGCAGACACTTTAAAGTAATACTGCATGGTACCCATCCCATGGGTCCCAAATCTCCAGGTTCAAGGGCATCTTCCTACGTCGAAAACATGCATGAGAAAACCAGAAGATGGTACACCGTGTGATCGGGAAAAGTTTCTAAAACACACCTCATTTCTCATCTCCTTGTGCTCGGGTTCACCATTCCAGCCGCTTTACTAGCCATCTCCCTCCTTGGAGAATCAGCACCTTTAACCTCCTGTTCCATACAGGTTGCAATTTGCCCTGAGGATGAACGGGAAGAGGGGGAACCAATGAGAGACTAGCTCTAGGGGTTGGGACAGGCACAGGTCACTCTATTTTCCCATCAGGAAGAAGAATTAACCACAAGCTCAGCCTGCCCCCCAGAACCAGAAGAGGGCCTGAAGCAATCCTGCACTTTTGCGGCCAGCTCCCAAAAAAGCGACTGGAAAAATGGAGCTCAGGGGCACTGCAATTCACAAACCTGCAGAGTTATAAATGATACCTCTCGTCCACAAATATATTGAGGGAAGGCAACGAAGAGCCTTTGAAAGCAAGGCAGAATTGCAGGAAACAGATTTCAGGAGGTAGATTCGAATCGCCTTGAAAGCACATGAAAAGCGGCAAAACGTGGACAATGATGCCCTTGGCCAAAAAGGGCGTATGCGTTTTTTCCTGAATATATTCAGGAAAAAACGCATACGCCCTTTTTGGCCAACCAAGCAACCTGGAAAGGCAAATCAGCGCTCCAAAGAAGTCTCGCTTCCCAGCGGGCAAAAGGGCCACGCGGAAAAAAGTGTCCAAACCAGAAATGCAGGACCGGCCATGGAGAAATGGGAGCCTTGCTACGCTGATGGGCGGGATGTAAATTGCCAACAGCCACTCTGGAGAAGTGTACGGTGTGTCCTGAAACATCTAAAAAACATAGCTTGGAGAGCATAGGGCACTTCCACTCATGGGCGTATAAATTGGGAAAACTAAAAATCAGCAAGACACAGGCACCCCAAAGTTTAGGGCTGCTCTGTTGACAAGAACCCCCACTTCATTACACCTTAAATATCCTAGGAAAGAGAAAAGTGGATAAAGAAGTTGTGGTCCACATGTACAATGGAATATCACTCAGCCATGAAATCAACGTCATAATGCTAGTAGCAGCACGATGAGTGGATTTAGGTACGACGATTCTAAGTGAAATAAGTCACACAGAAAAAGACACTTATCATAAGATATCACTTATAGAGGGAATGTAAAAACCGCTACACTTGAACTGAATTACAAAACAGAACAGAGTCACACGTTCAGAAAACACACTATGGCTGCTGAACGGGAAAGGTGAGGTGGGGTGATGCATAAAACAAGGGTTTCAAATTAGCTCAGATACCGTTCCATAAACCCAATATGTAGTAGACAAGACCTACTCCTTGCTCAGTGAACTGGACTCAACACCCCCTATTCACCGCACAAGAATATATCTGACTAGTAAGAATCTTCAACCCTATGTATTGATATCTCTCTGTAAGTGCGTCAAGGGGGTGTAAAGCGGCATAAACACAGCCGTGAAAAGCAGCTAAACCCCATTATAAAAATAAATGACTTTTCAAAACCCGTGAAACAAAGACAGTGAAAGAGAGAGAAATTCTTACAAAATTCGTTCAGGGGCTGTGATGCCACCTGGATTGACCATATCTAGACCCACAGCTGATTGAGACATAAGGGTGGACACTCTTGGGGCTCAGAGGTTTGGTGAGGTTGCATGAGCCAACGCAGACCCTTTAAAGTAATACTGCATGGTACCCATCCCATGGGTCCCAAATCTCCAGGTTCAAGGGCATCTTCCTACGTCGAAAACATGCATGAGAAACCCAGAAGATGGTACACCGTGTGATCGGGAAAGGTTTCTAAAACACACCTCATTTCTCATCTCCTTGTGCTCGGGTTCACCATTCCAGCCGCTTTACTAGCCATCTCCCTCCTTGGAGAATCAGCACCTTTAACCTCCTGTTCCATACAGGTTGCAATTTGTCCTGAGGATGAACGGGAAGAGGGGGAACCAATGAGAGACTAGCTCTAGGGGTTGGGACAGGCACAGGTCACTCTATTTTCCCATCAGGAAGAAGAATTAACCACAAGCTCAGCCTGCCCCCCAGAACCAGAAGAGGGCCTGAAGCAATCCTGCACTTTTGCGGCCAGCTCCCAAAAAAGCGACTGGAAAAATGGAGCTCAGGGGCACTGCAATTCACAAACCTGCAGAGTTATAAATGATAACTCTCGTCCACAAATATATTGAGGGAAGGCAACGAAGAGGCTTTGAAAGCAAGGCAGAATTGCAGGAAACAGATTTCAGGAGGTAGATTCGAATCGCCTTGAAAGCACATGAAAAGCGGCAAAACGTGGACAATGATGCCCTTGGCCAAAAATGGCGTATGCGTTTTTTCCTGAATATATTCAGGAAAAAACGCATACGCCCTTTTTGGCCAACCAAGCAACCTGGAAAGGCAAATCAGCGCTCCAAAGAAGTCTCGCTTCCCAGCGGGCAAAAGGGCCATGCGGAAAAAAGTGTCCAAACCAGAAATGCAGGACCGGCCATGGAGAAATGGGAGCCTTGCTACGCTGATGGGAGGGATGTAAATTGCCAACAGCCAATCTGGAGAAGTGTACGGTGTGTCCTGAAACATCTAAAAAACACAGCTTGGAGAGCATAGGGCACTTCCACTCATGGGCGTATAAATTGGGAAAACTAAAAATCAGCAAGACACAGGCACCCCAAAGTTGAGGGCTGCTCTGTTGACAAGAACGCCCAGTTCATTTCACCTTAAATATCCTAGGAAAGAGAAAAGTGGATAAAGAAGTTGTGGTCCTCATGTACAATGGAATATCACTCAGCCATGAAATCAACGTCATAAGGCTAGTAGCAGCACGATGAGTGGATTTAGGTACGACGATTCTAAGTGAAATAAGTCACACAGAAAAAGGCACTTATCATAAGATATCACTTATAGAGGGAATGTAAAAACCGCTACACTTGAACTGAATTACAAAACAGAACAGAGTCACACGTTCAGAAAACACACTATGGCTGCTGAACGGGAAAGGTGAGGTGGGGTGATGCATAAAACAAGGGTTTCAAATTAGCTCAGATACCGTTCCATAAACCCAATATGGAGTAGACAAGACCTACTCCTTGCTCAGTGAACTGGACTCAACACCCCCTATTCACCGCACAAGAATATATCTGACTAGTAAGAATCTTCAACCCTACGTATTGATATCTCTCTGTAAGTGCGTCAAGGGGGTGTAAAGCGGCATAAACACAGCCGTGAAAAGCAGCTAAACCCCATTATAAAAATAAATTACTTTTCAAAACCCGTGAAACAAAGACAGTGAAAGAGAGAGAAATTCTTACAAAATTCGTTCAGGGGCTGTGATGCCACCTGGATTGACCATATCTAGACCCACAGCTGATTGAGACATAAGGGTGGACACTCTTGGGGCTCAGAGGTTTGGTGAGGTTGCATGAGCCAACACAGACCCTTTAAAGTAATACTGCATGGTACCCATCCCATGGGTCCCAAATCTCCAGGTTCAAGGGCATCTTCCTACGTCGAAAACATGCATGAGAAACCCAGAAGATGGTACACCGTGTGATCGGGAAAGGTTTCTAAAACGCACCTCATTTCTCATCTCCTTGTGCTCGGGTTCGCCATTCCAGCCGCTTTACTAGCCATCTCCCTCCTTGGAGAATCAGCACCTTTAACCTCCTGTTCCATACAGGTTGCAATTTGTCTTGAGGATGAACGGGAAGAGGGGGAACCAATGAGAGACTAGCTCTAGGGGTTGGGACAGGCACAGGTCACTCTACTTTCCCATCAGGAAGAAGAATTAACCACAAGCTCAGCCTGCCCCCCAGAACCAGAAGAGGGCCTGAAGCAATCCTGCACTTTTCTGGCCAGCTCCCAAAAAAGCGACTGGAAAAATGGAGCTCAGGGGCACTGCAATTCACAAACCTGCAGAGTTATAAATGATAACTCTCGTCCACAAATATATTGAGGGAAGGCAACGAAGAGGCTTTGAAAGCAAGGCAGAATTGCAGGAAACAGATTTCAGGAGGTAGATTCGAATCGCCTTGAAAGCACATGAAAAGCGGCAAAACGTGGACAATGATGCCCTTGGCCAAAAAGGGCGTATGCGTTTTTTCCTGAATATATTCAGGAAAAAACGCATACGCCCTTTTTGGCCAACCAAGCAACCTGGAAAGGCAAATCAGCGCTCCAAAGAAGTCTCGCTTCCCAGCGGGCAAAAGGGCCATGCGGAAAAAAGTGTCCAAACCAGAAATGCAGGACCGGCCATGGAGAAATGGGAGCCTTGCTACGCTGATGGGCGGGATGTAAATTGCCAACAGCCACTCTGGAGAAGTGTACGGTGTATCCTGAAACATCTAAAAAACACAGCTTGGAGAGCATAGGGCACTTCCACTCATGGGCGTATAAATTGGGAAAACTAAAAATCAGCAAGACACAGGCACCCCAAAGTTGAGGGCTGATCTGTTGACAAGAACGCCCAGTTCATTTCACCTCAAATATCCTAGGAAAGAGAAAAGTGGATAAAGAAGTTGTGGTCCTCATGTACAATGGAATATCACTCAGCCATGAAATCAACGTCATAAGGCTAGTAGCAGCACGATGAGTGGATTTAGGTACGACGATTCTAAGTGAAATAAGTCACACAGAAAAAGACACTTATCATAAGATATCACTTATAGAGGAAATGTAAAAACCGCTACACTTGAACTGAATTACAAAACAGAACAGAGTCACACGTTCAGAAAACACACTATGGCTGCTGAACGGGAAAGGTGAGGTGGGGTGATGCATAAAACAAGGGTTTCAAATTAGCTCAGATACCGTTCCATAAACCCAATATGGAGTAGACAAGACCTACTCCTTGCTCAGTGAACTGGACTCAACACCCCCTAATCACCGCACAAGAATATATCTGACTAGTAAGAATCTTCAACCCTATGTATTGATATCTCTCTGTAAGTGCATCAAGGGGGTGAAAGCGGCATAAACACAGCCGTGAAAAGCAGCTAAACCCCATTATAAAAATAAATTACTTTTCAAAACCCGTGAAACAAAGACAGTGAAAGAGAGAGAAATTCTTACAAAATTCGTTCAGGGGCTGTGATGCCACCTGGATTGACCATATCTAGACCCACAGCTGATTGAGACATAAGGGTGGACACTCTTGGGGCTCAGAGGTTTGGTGAGCTTGCATGAGCCAACGCAGACACTTTAAAGTAATACTGCATGGTACCCATCCCATGGGTCCCAAATCTACAGGTTCAAGGGCATCTTCCTACGTCGAAAACATGCATGAGAAAACCAGAAGATGGTACACCGTGTGATCGGGAAAAGTTTCTAAAACACACCTCATTTCTCATCTCCTTGTGCTCGGGTTCACCATTCCAGCCGCTTTACTAGCCATCTCCCTCCTTGGAGAATCAGCACCTTTAACCTCCTGTTCCATACAGGTTGCAATTTGTCCTGAGGATGAACGGGAAGAGGGGGAACCAATGAGAGACTAGCTCTAGGGGTTGGGACAGGCACAGGTCACTCTATTTTCCCATCAGGAAGAAGAATTAACCACAAGCTCAGCCTGCCCCCCAGAACCAGAAGAGGGCCTGAAGCAATCCTGCACTTTTGCGGCCAGCTCCCAAAAAAGCGACTGGAAAAATGGAGCTCAGGGGCACTGCAATTCACAAACCTGCAGAGTTATAAATGATACCTCTCGTCCACAAATATATTGAGGGAAGGCAACGAAGAGCCTTTGAAAGCAAGGCAGAATTGCAGGAAACAGATTTCAGGAGGTAGATTCGAATCGCCTTGAAAGCACATGAAAAGCGGCAAAACGTGGACAATGATGCCCTTGGCCAAAAAGGGCGTATGCGTTTTTTCCTGAATATATTCAGGAAAAAACGCATACGCCCTTTTTGGCCAACCAAGCAACCTGGAAAGGCAAATCAGCGCTCCAAAGAAGTCTCGCTTCCCAGCGGGCAAAAGGGCCACGCGGAAAAAAGTGTCCAAACCAGAAATGCAGGACCGGCCATGGAGAAATGGGAGCCTTGCTACGCTGATGGGCGGGATGTAAATTGCCAACAGCCACTCTGGAGAAGTGTACGGTGTGTCCTGAAACATCTAAAAAACACAGCTTGGAGAGCATAGGGCACTTCCACTCATGGGCGTATAAATTGGGAAAACTAAAAATCAGCAAGACACAGGCACCCCAAAGTTTAGGGCTGCTCTGTTGACAACAACCCCCACTTCATTACACCTTAAATATCCTAGGAAAGAGAAAAGTGGATAAAGAAGTTGTGGTCCACATGTACAATGGAATATCACTCAGCCATGAAATCAACGTCATAAGGCTAGTAGCAGCACGATGAGTGGATTTAGGTACGACGATTCTAAGTGAAATAAGTCACACAGAAAAAGACACTTATCATAAGATATCACTTATAGAGGGAATGTAAAAACCGCTACACTTGAACTGAATTACAAAACAGAACAGAGTCACACGTTCAGAAAACACACTATGGCTGCTGAACGGGAAAGGTGAGGTGGGGTGATGCATAAAACAAGGGTTTCAAATTAGCTCAGATACCGTTCCATAAACCCAATATGTAGTAGACAAGACCTACTCCTTGCTCAGTGAACTGGACTCAACACCCCCTATTCACCGCACAAGAATATATCTGACTAGTAAGAATCTTCAACCCTATGTATTGATATCTCTCTGTAAGTGCGTCAAGGGGGTGTAAAGCGGCATAAACACAGCCGTGAAAAGCAGCTAAACCCCATTATAAAAATAAATGACTTTTCAAAACCCGTGAAACAAAGACAGTGAAAGAGAGAGAAATTCTTACAAAATTCGTTCAGGGGCTGTGATGCCACCTGGATTGACCATATCTAGACCCACAGCTGATTGAGACATAAGGGTGGACACTCTTGGGGCTCAGAGGTTTGGTGAGGTTGCATGAGCCAACGCAGACCCTTTAAAGTAATACTGCATGGTACCCATCCCATGGGTCCCAAATCTCCAGGTTCAAGGGCATCTTCCTACGTCGAAAACATGCATGAGAAACCCAGAAGATGGTACACCGTGTGATCGGGAAAGGTTTCTAAAACACACCTCATTTCTCATCTCCTTGTGCTCGGGTTCACCATTCCAGCCGCTTTACTAGCCATCTCCCTCCTTGGAGAATCAGCACCTTTAACCTCCTGTTCCATACAGGTTGCAATTTGTCCTGAGGATGAACGGGAAGAGGGGGAACCAATGAGAGACTAGCTCTAGGGGTTGGGACAGGCACAGGTCACTCTATTTTCCCATCAGGAAGAAGAATTAACCACAAGCTCAGCCTGCCCCCCAGAACCAGAAGAGGGCCTGAAGCAATCCTGCACTTTTGCGGCCAGCTCCCAAAAAAGCGACTGGAAAAATGGAGCTCAGGGGCACTGCAATTCACAAACCTGCAGAGTTATAAATGATAACTCTCGTCCACAAATATATTGAGGGAAGGCAACGAAGAGGCTTTGAAAGCAAGGCAGAATTGCAGGAAACAGATTTCAGGAGGTAGATTCGAATCGCCTTGAAAGCACATGAAAAGCGGCAAAACGTGGACAATGATGCCCTTGGCCAAAAAGGGCGTATGCGTTTTTTCCTGAATATATTCAGGAAAAAACGCATACGCCCTTTTTGGCCAACCAAGCAACCTGGAAAGGCAAATCAGCGCTCCAAAGAAGTCTCGCTTCCCAGCGGGCAAAAGGGCCATGCGGAAAAAAGTGTCCAAACCAGAAATGCAGGACCGGCCATGGAGAAATGGGAGCCTTGCTACGCTGATGGGCGGGATGTAAATTGCCAACAGCCACTCTGGAGAAGTGTACGGTGTGTCCTGAAACATCTAAAAAACACAGCTTGGAGAGCATAGGGCACTTCCACTCATGGGCGTATAAATTGGGAAAACTAAAAATCAGCAAGACACAGGCACCCCAAAGTTGAGGGCTGCTCTGTTGACAAGAACCCCCACTTCATTACACCTTAAATATCCTAGGAAAGAGAAAAGTGGATAAAGAAGTTGTGGTCCACATGTACAATGGAATATCACTCAGCCATGAAATCAACGTCATAAGGCTAGTAGCAGCACGATGAGTGGATTTAGGTACGACGATTCTAAGTGAAATAAGTCACACAGAAAAAGACACTTATCATAAGATATCACTTATAGAGGGAATGTAAAAACCGCTACACTTGAACTGAATTACAAAACAGAACAGAGTCACACGTTCAGAAAACACACTATGGCTGCTGAACGGGAAAGGTGAGGTGGGGTGATGCATAAAACAAGGGTTTCAAATTAGCTCAGATACCGTTCCATAAACCCAATATGTAGTAGACAAGACCTACTCCTTGCTCAGTGAACTGGACTCAACACCCCCTATTCACCGCACAAGAATATATCTGACTAGTAAGAATCTTCAAACCTATGTATTGATATCTCTCTGTAAGTGAGTCAAGGGGGTGTAAAGTGGCATAAACACAGCCGTGAAAAGCAGCTAAACCCCATTATAAAAATGAATTACTTTTCAAAACCCGTGAAACAAAGAAGTGAAAGAGAGAGAAATTCTTATAAAATTCGTTCAGGGGCTGTGATGCCACCTGGATTGACCATATCTAGACCCACAGCTGATTGAGACATAAGGGTGGACACTCTTGGGGCTCAGAGGTTGGGTGAGGTTGCATGAGCCAACGCAGACCCTTTAAAGTAATACTGCATGGTACCCATCCCATGGGTCCCAAATCTCCAGGTTCAAGGGCATCTTCCTACGTCGAAAACATGCATGAGACAACCAGAAGATGGTACACCGTGTGATCGGGAAAGGTTTCTAAAACACACCTCATTTCTCATCTCCTTGTGCTCGGGTTCACCATTCCAGCCGCTTTACTAGCCATCTCCCTCCTTGGAGAATCAGCACCTTTAACCTCCTGTTCCATACAGGTTGCAATTTGTCCTGAGGATGAACGGGAAGAGGGGGAACCAATGAGAGACTAGCTCTAGGGGTTGGGACAGGCACAGGTCACTCTATTTTCCCATCAGGAAGAAGAATTAACCACAAGCTCAGCCTGCCCCCCAGAACCAGAAGAGGGCCTGAAGCAATCCTGCACTTTTGCGGCCAGCTCCCAAAAAAGCGACTGGAAAAATGGAGCTCAGGGGCACTGCAATTCACAAACCTGCAGAGTTATAAATGATAACTCTCGTCCACAAATATATTGAGGGAAGGCAACGAAGAGGCTTTGAAAGCAAGGCAGAATTGCAGGAAACAGATTTCAGGAGGTAGATTCGAATCGCCTTGAAAGCACATGAAAAGCGGCAAAACGTGGACAATGATGCCCTTGGCCAAAAAGGCCGTATGCGTTTTTTCCTGAATATATTCAGGAAAAAACGCAAACGCCCTTTTTGGCCAACCAAGCCACCTGGAAAGGCAAATCAGCGCTCCAAAGAAGTCTCGCTTCCCAGCGGGCAAAACGGCCATGCGGAAAAAAAGTGTCCAAACCAGAAATTCAGGACCGGCCATGGAGAAATGGGAGCCTTGCTACGCTGATGGGCGGGATGTAAATTGCCAACAGCCACTCTGGAGAAGTGTACGGTGTGTCCTGAAACATCTAAAAAACACAGCTTGGAGAGCATAGGGCACTTCCACTCATGGGAATATAAATTGGGAAAACTAAAAATCAGCAAGACACAGGCACCCCAAAGTTTAGGGCTGCTCTGTTGACAAGAACCCCCACTTCATCACACCTTAAATATCCTAGGAAAGAGAAAAGTGGATAAAGAAGTTGTGGTCCACATGTACAATGGAATATCACTCAGCCATGAAATCAACGTCATAAGGCTAGTAGCAGCACGATGAGTGGATTTAGGTACGACGATTCTAAGTGAAATAAGTCACACAGAAAAAGACACTTATCATAAGATATCACTTATAGAGGGAATGTAAAAACCGCTACACTTGAACTGAATTACAAAACAGAACAGAGTCACACGTTCAGAAAACACACTATGGCTGCTGAACGGGAAAGGTGAGGTGGGGTGATGCATAAAACAAGGGTTTCAAATTAGCTCACATACCGTTCCATAAACCCAATATGTAGTAGACAAGACCTACTCCTTGCTCAGTGAACTGGACTCAACACCCCCTATTCACCGCACAAGAATATATCTGACTAGTAAGAATCTTCAAACCTATGTATTGATATCTCTCTGTAAGTGAGTAAGGGGGTGTAAAGTGGCATAAACACAGCCGTGAAAAGCAGCTAAACCCCATTATAAAAATAAATTACTTTTCAAAACCCGTGAAACAAAGAAGTGAAAGAGAGAGAAATTCTTATAAAATTCGTTCAGGGGCTGTGATGCCACCTGGATTGACCATATCTAGACCCACAGCTGATTGAGACATAAGGGTGGACACTCTTGGGGCTCAGAGGTTGGGTGAGGTTGCATGAGCCAACGCAGACCCTTTAAAGTAATACTGCATGGTACCCATCCCATGGGTCCCAAATCTCCAGGTTCAAGGGCATCTTCCTACGTCGAAAACATGCATGAGAAAACCAGAAGATGGTACACCGTGTGATCGGGAAAGGTTTCTAAAACACACCTCATTTCTCATCTCCTTGTGCTCGGGTTCACCATTCCAGCCGCTTTACTAGCCATCTCCCTCCTTGGAGAATCAGCACCTTTAACCTCCTGTTCCATACAGGTTGCAATTTGTCCTGAGGATGAACGGGAAGAGGGGGAACCAATGAGAGACTAGCTCTAGGGGTTGGGACAGGCACAGGTCACTCTATTTTCCCATCAGGAAGAAGAATTAACCACAAGCTCAGCCTGCCCCCCAGAACCAGAAGAGGGCCTGAAGCAATCCTGCACTTTTGCGGCCAGCTCCCAAAAAAGCGACTGGAAAAATGGAGCTCAGGGGCACTGCAATTCACAAACCTGCAGAGTTATAAATGATAATTCTCGTCCACAAATATATTGAGGGAAGGCAACGAAGAGGCTTTGAAAGCAAGGCAGAATTGCAGGAAACAGATTTCAGGAGGTAGATTCGAATCGCCTTGAAAGCACATGAAAAGCGGCAAAACGTGGACAATGATGCCCTTGGCCAAAAAGGGCGTATGCGTTTTTTCCTGAATATATTCAGGAAAAAACGCATACGCCCTTTTTGGCCAACCAAGCAACCTGGAAAGGCAAATCAGCGCTCCAAAGAAGTCTCGCTTCCCAGCGGGCAAAAGGGCCATGCGGAAAAAAGTGTCCAAACCAGAAATGCAGGACCGGCCATGGAGAAATGGGAGCCTTGCTACGCTGTTGGGCGGGATGTAAATTGCCAACAGCCACTCTGGAGAAGTGTACGGTGTGGCCTGAAACATCTAAAAAACACAGCTTGGAGAGCATAGGGCACTTCCACTCATGGGCGTATAAATTGGGAAAACTAAAAATCAGCAAGACACAGGCACCCCAAAGTTGAGGGCTGCTCTGTTGACAAGAACCCCCACTTCATCACACCTTAAATATCCTAGGAAAGAGAAAAGTGGATAAAGAAGTTGTGGTCCACATGTACAATGGAATATCACTCAGCCATGAAATCAACGTCATAAGGCTAGTAGCAGCACGATGAGTGGATTTAGGTACGACGATTCTAAGTGAAATAAGTCACACAGAAAAAGACACTTATCATAAGATATCACTTATAGAGGGAATGTAAAAACCGCTACACTTGAACTGAATTACAAAACAGAACAGAGTCACACGTTCAGAAAACACACTATGGCTGCTGAACGGGAAAGGTGAGGTGGGGTGATGCATAAAACAAGGGTTTCAAATTAGCTCAGATACCGTTCCATAAACCCAATATGTAGTAGACAAGACCTACTCCTTGCTCAGTGAACTGGACTCAACACCCCCTATTCACCGCACAAGAATATATCTGACTAGTAAGAATCTTCAAACCTATGTATTGATATCTCTCTGTAAGTGAGTCAAGGGGGTGTAAAGCGGCATAAACACAGCCGGGAAAAGCAGCTAAACCCCATTATAAAAATAAATTACTTTTCAAAACCCGTGAAACAAAGACAGTGAAAGAGAGAGAAATTCTTACAAAATTCGTTCAGGGGTTGTGATGCAACCTGGATTGACCATATCTAGACCCACAGCTGATTGAGACATAAGAGTGGACACTCTTGGGGCTCAGAGGTTTGGTGAGGTTGCATGAGCCAACGCAGACCCTTTAAAGTAATACTGCATGGTACCCATCCCTTGGGTCCCAAATCTCCAGGTTCAAGGGCATCTTCCTACGTCGAAAACATGCTTGAGAAACCCAGAAGATGGTACACCGTGTGATCGGGAAAGGTTTCTAAAACGCACCTCATTTCTCATCTCCTTGTGCTCGGGTTCGCCATTCCAGCCGCTTTACTAGCCATCTCCCTCCTTGGAGAATCAGCACCTTTAACCTCCTGTTCCATACAGGTTGCAATTTGTCCTGAGGATGAACGGGAAGAGGGGGAACCAATGAGAGACTAGCTCTAGGGGTTGGGACAGGCACAGGTCACTCTATTTTCCCATCAGGAAGAAGAATTAACCACAAGCTCAGCCTGCCCCCCAGAACCAGAAGAGGGCCTGAAGCAATCCTGCACTTTTGCGGCCAGCTCCCAAAAAAGCGACTGGAAAAATGGAGCTCAGGGGCACTGCAATTCACAAACTTGCAGAGTTATAAATGATAACTCTCGTCCACAAATATATTGAGGGAAGGCAACGAAGAGGCTTTGAAAGCAAGGCAGAATTGCAGGAAACAGATTTCAGGAGGTAGATTCGAATCGCCTTGAAAGCACATGAAAAGCGGCAAAACGTGGACAATGATGCCCTTGGCCAAAAAGGGCGTATGCGTTTTTTCCTGAATATATTCAGGAAAAAACGCATACGCCCTTTTTGGCCAACCAAGCAACCTGGAAAGGCAAATCAGCGCTCCAAAGAAGTCTCGCTTCCCAGCGGGCAAAAGGGCCATGCAGAAAAAAGTGTCCAAACCAGAAATGCAGGACCGGCCATGGAGAAATGGGAGCCTTGCTACGCTGTTGGGCGGGATGTAAATTGCCAACAGCCACTCTGGAGAAGTGTACGGTGTGGCCTGAAACATCTAAAAAACACAGCTTGGAGAGCATAGGGCACTTCCACTCATGGGCGTATAAATTGGGAAAACTAAAAATCAGCAAGACACAGGCACCCCAAAGTTGAGGGCTGCTCTGTTGACAAGAACCCCCACTTCATCACACCTTAAATATCCTAGGAAAGAGAAAAGTGGATAAAGAAGTTGTGGTCCACATGTACAATGGAATATCACTCAGCCATGAAATCAACGTCATAAGGCTAGTAGCAGCACGATGAGTGGATTTAGGTACGACGATTCTAAGTGAAATAAGTCACACAGAAAAAGACACTTATCATAAGATATCACTTATAGAGGGAATGTAAAAACCGCTACACTTGAACTGAATTACAAAACAGAACAGAGTCACACGTTCAGAAAACACACTATGGCTGCTGAACGGGAAAGGTGAGGTGGGGTGATGCATAAAACAAGGGTTTCAAATTAGCTCAGATACCGTTCCATAAACCCAATATGTAGTAGACAAGACCTACTCCTTGCTCAGTGAACTGGACTCAACACCCCCTATTCACCGCACAAGAATATATCTGACTAGTAAGAATCTTCAAACCTATGTATTGATATCTCTCTGTAAGTGAGTCAAGGGGGTGTAAAGCGGCATAAACACAGCCGTGAAAAGCAGCTAAACCCCATTATAAAAATAAATGACTTTTCAAAACCCGTGAAACAAAGACAGTGAAAGAGAGAGAAATTCTTACAAAATTCGTTCAGGGGTTGTGATGCAACCTGGATTGACCATATCTAGACCCACAGCTGATTGAGACATAAGAGTGGACACTCTTGGGGCTCAGAGGTTTGGTGAGGTTGCATGAGCCAACGCAGACCCTTTAAAGTAATACTGCATGGTACCCATCCCATGGGTCCCAAATCTCCAGGTTCAAGGGCATCTTCCTACGTCGAAAACATGCATGAGAAAACCAGAAGATGTTACACCATGTGATCGGGAAAGGTTTCTAAAACACACCTCATTTCTCATCTCCTTGAGCTCGGGTTCACCATTCCAGCTGCTTTACTAGACATCTCCCTCCTTGGAGAATCAGCACCTTTAACCTCCTGTTCCATACAGGTTGCAATTTGTCCTGAGGATGAACGGGAAGAGGGGGAACCAATGAGAGACTAGCTCTAGGGGTTGGGACAGGCACAGGTCACTCTATTTTCCCATCAGGAAGAAGAATTAACCACAAGCTCAGCCTGCCCCCCAGAACCAGAAGAGGGCCTGAAGCAATCCTGCACTTTTGCGGCCAGCTCCCAAAAAAGCGACTGGAAAAATGGAGCTCAGGGGCACTGCAATTCACAAACCTGCAGAGTTATAAATGATAACTCTCGTCCACAAATATATTGAGGGAAGCCAACGAAGAGCCTTTGAAAGCAAGGCAGAATTGCAGGAAACAGATTTCAGGAGGTAGATTCGAAGCCCCTTGAAAGCACATGAAAAGCGGCAAAACGTGGACAATGATGCCCTTGGCCAAAAAGGGTGTATGCGTTTTTTCCTGAATATATTCAGGAAAAAACGCATACGCCCTTTTTGGCGAACCAAGCAACCTGGAAAGGCAAATCAGCGCTCCAAAGAAGTCTCGCTTCCCAGCGGGCAAAAGGGCCATGCGGAAAAAAGTGTCCAAACCAGAAATGCAGGACCGGCCATGGAGAAATGGGAGCCTTGCTACGCTGATGGGCGGGATGTAAATTGCCAACAGCCACTCTGGAGAAGTGTACGGTGTGGCCTGAAACATCTAAAAAACACAGCTTGGAGAGCATAGGGCACTTCCACTCATGGGCGTATAAATTGGGAAAACTAAAAATCAGCAAGACACAGGCACCCCAAAGTTGAGGGCTGCTCTGTTGACAAGAACCCCCACTTCATTACACCTTAAATATCCTAGGAAAGAGAAAAGTGGATAAAGAAGTTGTGGTCCACATGTACAATGGAATATCACTCAGCCATGAAATCAACGTCATAAGGCTAGTAGCAGCACAATGAGTGGATTTAGGTACGACGATTCTAAGTGAAATAAGTCACACAGAAAAAGACACTTATCATAAGATATCACTTATAGAGGGAATGTAAAAACCGCTACACTTGAACTGAATTACAAAACAGAACAGAGTCACACGTTCAGAAAACACACTATGGCTGCTGAACGGGAAAGGTGAGGTGGGGTGATGCATAAAACAAGGGTTTCAAATTAGCTCAGATACCGTTCCATAAACCCAATATGTAGTAGACAAGACCTACTCCTTGCTCAGTGAACTGGACTCAACACCCCCTATTCACCGCACAAGAATATATCTGACTAGTAAGAATCTTCAAACCTATGTATTGATATCTCTCTGTAAGTGAGTCAAGGGGGTGTAAAGCGGCATAAACGCAGCCGTGAATAGCAGCTAAACCCCATTATAAAAATAAATTACTTTTCAAAACCCGTGAAACAAAGACAGTGAAAGAGAGAGAAATTCTTACAAAATTCGTTCAGGGGTTGTGATGCCACCTGGATTGACCATATCTAGACCCACAGCTGATTGAGACATAAGAGTGGACACTCTTGGGGCTCAGAGGTTTGGTGAGGTTGCATGAGCCAACGCAGACCCTTTAAAGTAATATTGCATGGTACCCATCCCTTGGGTCCCAAATCTCCAGGTTCAAGGGCATCTTCCTACGTCGAAAACATGCATGAGAAAACCAGAAGATGTTACACCATGTGATCGGGAAAGGTTTCTAAAACACACCTCATTTTTCATCTCCTTGTGCTCGGGTTCACCATTCCAGCTGCTTTACTAGACATCTCGCTCCTTGGCGAATCAGCCCCTTTAACCTCCTGTTCCATACAGGTTGCAATTTGTCCTGAGGATGAACGGGAAGAGGGGGAACCAATGAGAGACTAGCTCTAGGGGTTGGGACAGGCACAGGTCACTCTATTTTCCCATCAGGAAGAAGAATTAACCACAAGCTCAGCCTGCCCCCCAGAACCAGAAGAGGGCCTGAAGCAATCCTGCACTTTTGCGGCCAGCTCCCAAAAAAGCGACTGGAAAAATGGAGCTCAGGGGCACTGCAATTCACAAACCTGCAGAGTTATAAATGATAACTCTCGTCCACAAATATATTGAGGGAAGGCAACGAAGAGGCTTTGAAAGCAAGGCAGAATTGCAGGAAACAGATTTCAGGAGGTAGATTCGAATCGCCTTGAAAGCACATGAAAAGCGGCAAAACGTGGACAATGATGCCCTTGGCCAAGAAGGGCGTATGCGTTTTTTCCTGAATATATTCAGGAAAAAACGCATACGCCCTTTTTGGCCAACCAAGCAACCTGGAAAGGCAAATCAGCGCTCCAAAGAAGTCTCGCTTCCCAGCGGGCAAAAGGGCCATGCGGAAAAAAGTGTCCAAACCAGAAATGCAGGACCGGCCATGGAGAAATGGGAGCCTTGCTACGCTGTTGGGCGGGAGGTAAATTGCCAACAGCCACTCTGGAAAAGTGTACGGTGTGGCCTGAAACATCTAAAAAACACAGCTTGGAGAGCATAGGGCACTTCCACTCATGGGCGTATAAATTGGGAAAACTAAAAATCAGCAAGACACAGGCACCCCAAAGTTTAGGGCTGCTCTGTTGACAAGAACCCCCACTTCATCACACCTTAAATATCCTAGGAAAGAGAAAAGTGGATAAAGAAGTTGTGGTCCACATGTACAATGGAATATCACTCAGCCATGAAATCAACGTCATAAGGCTAGTAGCAGCACGATGAGTGGATTTAGGTACGACGATTCTAAGTGAAATAAGTCACACAGAAAAAGACACTTATCATAAGATATCACTTATAGAGGGAATGTAAAAACCGCTACACTTGAACTGAATTACAAAACAGAACAGAGTCACACGTTCAGAAAACACACTATGGCTGCTGAACGGGAAAGGTGAGGTGGGGTGATGCATAAAACAAGGGTTTCAAATTAGCTCAGATACCGTTCCATAAACCCAATATGTAGTAGACAAGACCTACTCCTTGCTCAGTGAACTGGACTCAACACCCCCTATTCACCGCACAAGAATATATCTGACTAGTAAGAATCTTCAAACCTATGTATTGATATCTCTCTGTAAGTGAGTCAAGGGGGTGTAAAGCGGCATAAACACAGCCGTGAAAAGCAGCTAAACCCCATTATAAAAATAAATGACTTTTCAAAACCCGTGAAACAAAGACAGTGAAAGAGAGAGAAATTCTTACAAAATTCGTTCAGGGGTTGTGATGCAACCTGGATTGACCATATCTAGACCCACAGCTGATTGAGACATAAGAGTGGACACTCTTGGGGCTCAGAGGTTTGGTGAGGTTGCATGAGCCAACGCAGACCCTTTAAAGTAATACTGCATGGTACCCATCCCATGGGTCCCAAATCTCCAGGTTCAAGGGCATCTTCCTACGTCGAAAACATGCATGAGAAAACCAGAAGATGTTACACCATGTGATCGGGAAAGGTTTCTAAAACACACCTCATTTCTCATCTCCTTGTGCTCGGGTTCACCATTCCAGCTGCTTTACTAGACATCTCCCTCCTTGGAGAATCAGCCCCTTTAACCTCCTGTTCCATACAGGTTGCAATTTGTCCTGAGGATGAACGGGAAGAGGGGGAACCAATGAGAGACTAGCTCTACGGGTTGGGACAGGCACAGGTCACTCTATTTTCCCATCAGGAAGAAGAATTAACTACAAGCTCAGCCTGCCCCCCAGAACCAGAAGAGGGCCTGAAGCAATCCTGCACTTTTGCGGCCAGCTCCCAAAAAAGCGACTGGAAAAATGGAGCTCAGGGGCACTGCAATTCACAAACCTGCAGAGTTATAAATGATAACTCTCGTCCACAAATATATTGAGGGAAGGCAACGAAGAGGCTTTGAAAGCAAGGCAGAATTGCAGGAAACAGATTTCAGGAGGTAGATTCGAATCGCCTTGAAAGCACATGAAAAGCGGCAAAACGTGGACAATGATGCCCTTGGCCAAAAAGGGCGTATGCGTTTTTTCCTGAATATATTCAGGAAAAAACGCATACGCCCTTTTTGGCCAACCAAGCAACCTGGAAAGGCAAATCAGCGCTCCAAAGAAGTCTCGCTTCCCAGCGGGCAAAAGGGCCATGCGGAAAAAAGTGTCCAAACCAGAAATGCAGGACCGGCCATGGAGAAATGGGAGCCTTGCTACGCTGTTGGGCGGGAGGTAAATTGCCAACAGCCACTCTGGAAAAGTGTACGGTGTGGCCTGAAACATCTAAAAAACACAGCTTGGAGAGCATAGGGCACTTCCACTCATGGGCGTATAAATTGGGAAAACTAAAAATCAGCAAGACACAGGCACCCCAAAGTTGAGGGCTGCTCTGTTGACAAGAACCCCCACTTCATCACACCTTAAATATCCTAGGAAAGAGAAAAGTGGATAAAGAAGTTGTGGTCCACATGTACAATGGAATATCACTCAGCCATGAAATCAACGTCATAAGGCTAGTAGCAGCACGATGAGTGGATTTAGGTACGACGATTCTAAGTGAAATAAGTCACACAGAAAAAGACACTTATCATAAGATATCACTTATAGAGGGAATGTAAAAACCGCTACACTTGAACTGAATTACAAAACAGAACAGAGTCACACGTTCAGAAAACACACTATGGCTGCTGAACGGGAAAGGTGAGGTGGGGTGATGCATAAAACAAGGGTTTCAAATTAGCTCAGATACCGTTCCATAAACCCAATATGTAGTAGACAAGACCTACTCCTTGCTCAGTGAACTGGACTCAACACCCCCTATTCACCGCACAAGAATATATCTGACTAGTAAGAATCTTCAAACCTATGTATTGATATCTGTCTGTAAGTGAGTCAAGGGGGTGTAAAGCGGCATAAACACAGCCGTGAAAAGCAGCTAAACCCCATTATAAAAATAAATGACTTTTCAAAACCCGTGAAACAAAGACAGTGAAAGAGAGAGAAATTCTTACAAAATTCGTTCAGGGGTTGTGATGCCACCTGGATTGACCATATCTAGACCCACAGCTGATTGAGACATAAGAGTGGACACTCTTGGGGCTCAGAGGTTTGGTGAGGTTGCATGAGCCAACGCAGACCCTTTAAAGTAATACTGCATGGTACCCATCCCATGGGTCCCAAATCTCCAGGTTCAAGGGCATCTTCCTACGTCGAAAACATGCATGAGAAAACCAGAAGATGTTACACCATGTGATCGGGAAAGGTTTCTAAAACACACCTCATTTCTCATATCCTTGTGCTCGGGTTCACCATTCCAGCTGCTTTACTAGACATCTCCCTCCTTGGAGAATCAGCCCCTTTAACCTCCTGTTCCATACAGGTTGCAATTTGTCCTGAGGATGAACGGGAAGAGGGGGAACCAATGAGAGACTAGCTCTACGGGTTGGGACAGGCACAGGTCACTCTATTTTCCCATCAGGAAGAAGAATTAACTACAAGCTCAGCCTGCCCCCCAGAACCAGAAGAGGGCCTGAAGCAATCCTGCACTTTTGCGGCCAGCTCCCAAAAAAGCGACTGGAAAAATGGAGCTCAGGGGCACTGCAATTCACAAACCTGCAGAGTTATAAATGATAACTCTCGTCCACAAATATATTGAGGGAAGGCAACGAAGAGGCTTTGAAAGCAAGGCAGAATTGCAGGAAACAGATGTCAGGAGGTAGATTCGAATCGCCTTGAAAGCACATGAAAAGCGGCAAAACGTGGACAATGATGCCCTTGGCCAAGAAGGGCGTATGCGTTTTTTCCTGAATATATTCAGGAAAAAACGCATACGCCCTTTTTGGCCAACCAAGCAACCTGGAAAGGCAAATCAGCGCTCCAAAGAAGTCTCGCTTCCCAGCGGGCAAAAGGGCCATGCGGAAAAAAGTGTCCAAACCAGAAATGCAGGACCGGCCATGGAGAAATGGGAGCCTTGCTACACTGATGGGCGGGATGTAAATTGCCAACAGCCACTCTGGAGAAGTGTACGGTGTGGCCTGAAACATCTAAAAAACACAGCTTGGAGAGCATAGGGCACTTCCACTCATGGGCGTATAAATTGGGAAAACTAAAAATCAGCAAGACACAGGCACCCTAAAGTTGAGGGCTGCTCTGTTGACAAGAACCCCCACTTCATTACACCTTAAATATCCTAGGAAAGAGAAAAGTGGATAAAGAAGTTGTGGTCCACATGTACAATGGAATATCACTCAGCCATGAAATCAACGTCATAAGGCTAGTAGCAGCACGATGAGTGGATTTAGGTACGACGATTCTAAGTGAAATAAGTCACACAGAAAAAGACACTTATAATAAGATATCACTTATAGAGGGAATGTAAAAACCGCTACACTTGAACTGAATTACAAAACAGAACAGAGTCACACGTTCAGAAAACACACTATGGCTGCTGAACGGGAAAGGTGAGGTGGGGTGATGCATAAAACAAGGGTTTCAAATTAGCTCAGATACCGTTCCATAAACCCAATATGTAGTAGACAAGACCTACTCCTTGCTCAGTGAACTGGACTCAACACCCCCTATTCACCGCACAAGAATATATCTGACTAGTAAGAATCTTAAAACCTATGTATTGATATCTCTCTGTAAGTGAGTCAAGGGGTTGTAAAGCGGCATAAACACAGCCGTGAAAAGCAGCTAAACCCCATTATAAAAATAAATTACTTTTCAAAACCCGTGAAACAAAGACAGTGAAAGAGAGAGAAATTCTTACAAAATTCGTTCAGGGGCTGTGATGCCACCTGGATTGACCATATCTAGACCCACAGCTGATTGAGACATAAGAGTGGACACTCTTGGGGCTCAGAGGTTTGGTGAGGTTGCATGAGCCAACGCAGACCCTTTAAAGTAATACTGCATGGTACCCATCCCTTGGGTCCCAAGTCTCCAGGTTCAAGGGCATCTTCCTACGTCGAAAACATGCTTGAGAAACCTAGAAGATGGTACACCATGTGATCGGGAAAGGTTTCTAAAACGCACCTCATTTCTCATCTCCTTGTGCTCGGGTTCACCATTCCAGCCGCTTTACTAGCCATCTCCCTCCTTGGAGAATCAGCACCTTTAACCTCCTGTTCCATACAGGTTCCAATTTGTCCTGAGGATGAACGGGAAAGGGGGAACCAATGAGAGACTAGCTGTAGGGGTTGGGACAGGCACAGGTCACTCTATTTTCCCATCAGGAAGAAGAATTAACCACAAGCTCAGCCTGCCCCCCAGAACCAGAAGAGGGCCTGAAGCAATCCTGCACTTTTGCGGCCAGCTCCCAAAAAAGCGACTGGAAAAATGGAGCTCAGGGGCACTGCAATTCACAAACCTGCAGAGTTATAAATGATAACTCTCGTCCACAAATATATTGAGGGAAGGCAACGAAGAGGCTTTGAAAGCAAGGCAGAATTGCAGGAAACAGATTTCAGGAGGTAGATTCGAATCGCCTTGAAAGCACATGAAAAGCGGCAAAACGTGGACAATGATGCCCTTGGCCAAAAAGGGCGTATGTGTTTTTTCCTGAATATATTCAGGAAAAAATGCATACGCCCTTTTTGGCCAACCAAGCAACCTGGAAAGGCAAATCAGCGCTCCAAAGAAGTCTCGTTTCCCAGCGGGCAAAAGGGCCATGTGGAAAAAAGTGTCCAAACCAGAAATGCAGGACCGGCCATGGAGAAATGGGAGCCTTGCTACGCTGATGGGCGGGATGTAAATTGCCAACAGCCACTCTGGAGAAGTGTACGGTGTGGCCTGAAACATCTAAAAAACACAGCTTGGAGAGCATAGGGCACTTCCACTCATGGGCGTATAAATTGGGAAAACTAAAAATCAGCAAGACACCGGCACCCCAAAGTTAAGGGCTGCTCTGTTGACAAGAACCCCCACTTCATTACACCTTAAATATCCTAGGAAAGAGAAAATGGATAAAGAAGTTGTGGTCCACATGTACAATGGAATATCACTCAGCCATGAAATCAACGTCTTAAGGCTAGTAGCAGCACGATGAGTGGATTTAGGTACGACGATTCTAAGTGAAATAAGTCACACAGAAAAAGACACTTATCATAAGATATCACTTATAGAGGGAATGTAAAAACCGCTACACTTGAACTGAATTACAAAACAGAACAGAGTCACACGTTCAGAAAACACACTATGGCTGCTGAACGGGAAAGGTGAGGTGGGGTGATGCATAAAACAAGGGTTTCAAATTAGCTCAGATACCGTTCCATAAACCCAATATGGAGTAGACAAGACCTACTCCTTGCTCAGTGAACTGGACTCAACACCCCCTATTCACCGCACAAGAATATATCTGACTAGTAAGAATCTTCAAACCTATGTATTGATATCTCTCTGTAAGTGAGTCAAGGGGGTGTAAAGCGGCATAAACACAGCCGAGAAAAGCAGCTAAACCCCATTATAAAAATAAATTACTTTTCAAAACCCGTGAAACAAAGACAGTGAAAGAGAGAGAAATTCTTACAAAATTCGTTCAGGGGCTGTGATGCCACCTGGATTGACCATATCTAGACCCACAGCTGATTGAGACATAAGGGTGGACACTCTTGGGCCTCAGAGGTTTGGTGAGGTTGCATGAGCCAACGCAGACCCTTTAAAGTAATACTGCATGGTACCCATTCCATGGGTCCCAAATCTCCAGGTTCAAGGGCATCTTCCTACGTCAAAAACATGCATGAGAAAACCAGAAGATGGTACACCATGTGATCGGGAAAGGTTTCTAAAACACACCTCATTTCTCATCTCCTTGTGCTCGGGTTCACCATTCCAGCCGCTTTACTAGCCATCTCCCTCCTTGGAGAATCAGCACCTTTAACCTCCTGTTCCATACAGGTTCCAATTTGTCCTGAGGATGAACGGGAAAGGGGGAACCAATGAGAGACTAGCTGTAGGGGTTGGGACAGGCACAGGTCACTCTATTTTCCCATCAGGAAGAAGAATTAACCACAAGCTCAGCCTGCCCCCCAGAACCAGAAGAGGGCCTGAAGCAATCCTGCACTTTTGCGGCCAGCTCCCAAAAAAGCGACTGGAAAAATGGAGCTCAGGGGCACTGCAATTCACAAACCTGCAGAGTTATAAATGATAACTCTCGTCCACAAATATATTGAGGGAAGGCAACGAAGAGGCTTTGAAAGCAAGGCAGAATTGCAGGAAACAGATTTCAGGAGGTAGATTCGAATCGCCTTGAAAGCACATGAAAAGCGGCAAAACGTGGACAATGATGCCCTTGGCCAAAAAGGGCGTATGTGTTTTTTCCTGAATATATTCAGGAAAAAATGCATACGCCCTTTTTGGCCAACCAAGCAACCTGGAAAGGCAAATCAGCGCTCCAAAGAAGTCTCGTTTCCCAGCGGGCAAAAGGGCCATGTGGAAAAAAGTGTCCAAACCAGAAATGCAGGACCGGCCATGGAGAAATGGGAGCCTTGCTACGCTGATGGGCGGGATGTAAATTGCCAACAGCCACTCTGGAGAAGTGTACGGTGTGGCCTGAAACATCTAAAAAACACAGCTTGGAGAGCATAGGGCACTTCCACTCATGGGCGTATAAATTGGGAAAACTAAAAATCAGCAAGACACCGGCACCCCAAAGTTAAGGGCTGCTCTGTTGACAAGAACCCCCACTTCATTACACCTTAAATATCCTAGGAAAGAGAAAATGGATAAAGAAGTTGTGGTCCACATGTACAATGGAATATCACTCAGCCATGAAATCAACGTCTTAAGGCTAGTAGCAGCACGATGAGTGGATTTAGGTACGACGATTCTAAGTGAAATAAGTCACACAGAAAAAGACACTTATCATAAGATATCACTTATAGAGGGAATGTAAAAACCGCTACACTTGAACTGAATTACAAAACAGAACAGAGTCACACGTTCAGAAAACACACTATGGCTGCTGAACGGGAAAGGTGAGGTGGGGTGATGCATAAAACAAGGGTTTCAAATTAGCTCAGATACCGTTCCATAAACCCAATATGGAGTAGACAAGACCTACTCCTTGCTCAGTGAACTGGACTCAACACCCCCTATTCACCGCACAAGAATATATCTGACTAGTAAGAATCTTCAAACCTATGTATTGATATCTCTCTGTAAGTGAGTCAAGGGGGTGTAAAGCGGCATAAACACAGCCGAGAAAAGCAGCTAAACCCCATTATAAAAATAAATTACTTTTCAAAACCCGTGAAACAAAGACAGTGAAAGAGAGAGAAATTCTTACAAAATTCGTTCAGGGGCTGTGATGCCACCTGGATTGACCATATCTAGACCCACAGCTGATTGAGACATAAGGGTGGACACTCTTGGGCCTCAGAGGTTTGGTGAGGTTGCATGAGCCAACGCAGACCCTTTAAAGTAATACTGCATGGTACCCATTCCATGGGTCCCAAATCTCCAGGTTCAAGGGCATCTTCCTACGTCAAAAACATGCATGAGAAAACCAGAAGATGGTACACCATGTGATCGGGAAAGGTTTCTAAAACACACCTCATTTCTCATCTCCTTGTGCTCGGGTTCACCATTCCAGCCGCTTTACTAGCCATCTCCCTCCTTGGAGAATCAGCACCTTTAACCTCCTGTTCCATACAGGTTCCAATTTGTCCTGAGGATGAACGGGAAAGGGGGAACCAATGAGAGACTAGCTGTAGGGGTTGGGACAGGCACAGGTCACTCTATTTTCCCATCAGGAAGAAGAATTAACCACAAGCTCAGCCTGCCCCCCAGAACCAGAAGAGGGCCTGAAGCAATCCTGCACTTTTGCGGCCAGCTCCCAAAAAAGCGACTGGAAAAATGGAGCTCAGGGGCACTGCAATTCACAAACCTGCAGAGTTATAAATGATAACTCTCGTCCACAAATATATTGAGGGAAGGCAACGAAGAGGCTTTGAAAGCAAGGCAGAATTGCAGGAAACAGATTTCAGGAGGTAGATTCGAATCGCCTTGAAAGCACATGAAAAGCGGCAAAACGTGGACAATGATGCCCTTGGCCAAGAAGGGCGTATGCGTTTTTTCCTGAATATATTCAGGAAAAAACGCATACGCCCTTTTTGGCCAACCAAGCAACCTGGAAAGGCAAATCAGCGCTCCAAAGAAGTCTCGCTTCCCAGCGGGCAAAAGGGCCATGCGGAAAAAAGTGTCCAAACCAGAAATGCAGGACCGGCCATGGAGAAATGGGAGCCTTGCTACGCTGTTGGGCGGGAGGTAAATTGCCAACAGCCACTCTGGAAAAGTGTACGGTGTGGCCTGAAACATCTAAAAAACACAGCTTGGAGAGCATAGGGCACTTCCACTCATGGGCGTATAAATTGGGAAAACTAAAAATCAGCAAGACACAGGCACCCCAAAGTTTAGGGCTGCTCTGTTGACAAGAACCCCCACTTCATCACACCTTAAATATCCTAGGAAAGAGAAAAGTGGATAAAGAAGTTGTGGTCCACATGTACAATGGAATATCACTCAGCCATGAAATCAACGTCATAAGGCTAGTAGCAGCACGATGAGTGGATTTAGGTACGACGATTCTAAGTGAAATAAGTCACACAGAAAAAGACACTTATCATAAGATATCACTTATAGAGGGAATGTAAAAACCGCTACACTTGAACTGAATTACAAAACAGAACAGAGTCACACGTTCAGAAAACACACTATGGCTGCTGAACGGGAAAGGTGAGGTGGGGTGATGCATAAAACAAGGGTTTCAAATTAGCTCAGATACCGTTCCATAAACCCAATATGTAGTAGACAAGACCTACTCCTTGCTCAGTGAACTGGACTCAACACCCCCTATTCACCGCACAAGAATATATCTGACTAGTAAGAATCTTCAAACCTATGTATTGATATCTCTCTGTAAGTGAGTCAAGGGGGTGTAAAGCGGCATAAACACAGCCGTGAAAAGCAGCTAAACCCCATTATAAAAATAAATGACTTTTCAAAACCCGTGAAACAAAGACAGTGAAAGAGAGAGAAATTCTTACAAAATTCGTTCAGGGGTTGTGATGCAACCTGGATTGACCATATCTAGACCCACAGCTGATTGAGACATAAGAGTGGACACTCTTGGGGCTCAGAGGTTTGGTGAGGTTGCATGAGCCAACGCAGACCCTTTAAAGTAATACTGCATGGTACCCATCCCATGGGTCCCAAATCTCCAGGTTCAAGGGCATCTTCCTACGTCGAAAACATGCATGAGAAAACCAGAAGATGTTACACCATGTGATCGGGAAAGGTTTCTAAAACACACCTCATTTCTCATCTCCTTGTGCTCGGGTTCACCATTCCAGCTGCTTTACTAGACATCTCCCTCCTTGGAGAATCAGCCCCTTTAACCTCCTGTTCCATACAGGTTGCAATTTGTCCTGAGGATGAACGGGAAGAGGGGGAACCAATGAGAGACTAGCTCTACGGGTTGGGACAGGCACAGGTCACTCTATTTTCCCATCAGGAAGAAGAATTAACTACAAGCTCAGCCTGCCCCCCAGAACCAGAAGAGGGCCTGAAGCAATCCTGCACTTTTGCGGCCAGCTCCCAAAAAAGCGACTGGAAAAATGGAGCTCAGGGGCACTGCAATTCACAAACCTGCAGAGTTATAAATGATAACTCTCGTCCACAAATATATTGAGGGAAGGCAACGAAGAGGCTTTGAAAGCAAGGCAGAATTGCAGGAAACAGATTTCAGGAGGTAGATTCGAATCGCCTTGAAAGCACATGAAAAGCGGCAAAACGTGGACAATGATGCCCTTGGCCAAAAAGGGCGTATGCGTTTTTTCCTGAATATATTCAGGAAAAAACGCATACGCCCTTTTTGGCCAACCAAGCAACCTGGAAAGGCAAATCAGCGCTCCAAAGAAGTCTCGCTTCCCAGCGGGCAAAAGGGCCATGCGGAAAAAAGTGTCCAAACCAGAAATGCAGGACCGGCCATGGAGAAATGGGAGCCTTGCTACGCTGTTGGGCGGGAGGTAAATTGCCAACAGCCACTCTGGAAAAGTGTACGGTGTGGCCTGAAACATCTAAAAAACACAGCTTGGAGAGCATAGGGCACTTCCACTCATGGGCGTATAAATTGGGAAAACTAAAAATCAGCAAGACACAGGCACCCCAAAGTTGAGGGCTGCTCTGTTGACAAGAACCCCCACTTCATCACACCTTAAATATCCTAGGAAAGAGAAAAGTGGATAAAGAAGTTGTGGTCCACATGTACAATGGAATATCACTCAGCCATGAAATCAACGTCATAAGGCTAGTAGCAGCACGATGAGTGGATTTAGGTACGACGATTCTAAGTGAAATAAGTCACACAGAAAAAGACACTTATCATAAGATATCACTTATAGAGGGAATGTAAAAACCGCTACACTTGAACTGAATTACAAAACAGAACAGAGTCACACGTTCAGAAAACACACTATGGCTGCTGAACGGGAAAGGTGAGGTGGGGTGATGCATAAAACAAGGGTTTCAAATTAGCTCAGATACCGTTCCATAAACCCAATATGTAGTAGACAAGACCTACTCCTTGCTCAGTGAACTGGACTCAACACCCCCTATTCACCGCACAAGAATATATCTGACTAGTAAGAATCTTCAAACCTATGTATTGATATCTCTCTGTAAGTGAGTCAAGGGGGTGTAAAGCGGCATAAACACAGCCGTGAAAAGCAGCTAAACCCCATTATAAAAATAAATGACTTTTCAAAACCCGTGAAACAAAGACAGTGAAAGAGAGAGAAATTCTTACAAAATTCGTTCAGGGGTTGTGATGCCACCTGGATTGACCATATCTAGACCCACAGCTGATTGAGACATAAGAGTGGACACTCTTGGGGCTCAGAGGTTTGGTGAGGTTGCATGAGCCAACGCAGACCCTTTAAAGTAATACTGCATGGTACCCATCCCATGGGTCCCAAATCTCCAGGTTCAAGGGCATCTTCCTACGTCGAAAACATGCATGAGAAAACCAGAAGATGTTACACCATGTGATCGGGAAAGGTTTCTAAAACACACCTCATTTCTCATATCCTTGTGCTCGGGTTCACCATTCCAGCTGCTTTACTAGACATCTCCCTCCTTGGAGAATCAGCCCCTTTAACCTCCTGTTCCATACAGGTTGCAATTTGTCCTGAGGATGAACGGGAAGAGGGGGAACCAATGAGAGACTAGCTCTACGGGTTGGGACAGGCACAGGTCACTCTATTTTCCCATCAGGAAGAAGAATTAACTACAAGCTCAGCCTGCCCCCCAGAACCAGAAGAGGGCCTGAAGCAATCCTGCACTTTTGCGGCCAGCTCCCAAAAAAGCGACTGGAAAAATGGAGCTCAGGGGCACTGCAATTCACAAACCTGCAGAGTTATAAATGATAACTCTCGTCCACAAATATATTGAGGGAAGGCAACGAAGAGGCTTTGAAAGCAAGGCAGAATTGCAGGAAACAGATGTCAGGAGGTAGATTCGAATCGCCTTGAAAGCACATGAAAAGCGGCAAAACGTGGACAATGATGCCCTTGGCCAAGAAGGGCGTATGCGTTTTTTCCTGAATATATTCAGGAAAAAACGCATACGCCCTTTTTGGCCAACCAAGCAACCTGGAAAGGCAAATCAGCGCTCCAAAGAAGTCTCGCTTCCCAGCGGGCAAAAGGGCCATGCGGAAAAAAGTGTCCAAACCAGAAATGCAGGACCGGCCATGGAGAAATGGGAGCCTTGCTACACTGATGGGCGGGATGTAAATTGCCAACAGCCACTCTGGAGAAGTGTACGGTGTGGCCTGAAACATCTAAAAAACACAGCTTGGAGAGCATAGGGCACTTCCACTCATGGGCGTATAAATTGGGAAAACTAAAAATCAGCAAGACACAGGCACCCTAAAGTTGAGGGCTGCTCTGTTGACAAGAACCCCCACTTCATTACACCTTAAATATCCTAGGAAAGAGAAAAGTGGATAAAGAAGTTGTGGTCCACATGTACAATGGAATATCACTCAGCCATGAAATCAACGTCATAAGGCTAGTAGCAGCACGATGAGTGGATTTAGGTACGACGATTCTAAGTGAAATAAGTCACACAGAAAAAGACACTTATAATAAGATATCACTTATAGAGGGAATGTAAAAACCGCTACACTTGAACTGAATTACAAAACAGAACAGAGTCACACGTTCAGAAAACACACTATGGCTGCTGAACGGGAAAGGTGAGGTGGGGTGATGCATAAAACAAGGGTTTCAAATTAGCTCAGATACCGTTCCATAAACCCAATATGTAGTAGACAAGACCTACTCCTTGCTCAGTGAACTGGACTCAACACCCCCTATTCACCGCACAAGAATATATCTGACTAGTAAGAATCTTAAAACCTATGTATTGATATCTCTCTGTAAGTGAGTCAAGGGGTTGTAAAGCGGCATAAACACAGCCGTGAAAAGCAGCTAAACCCCATTATAAAAATAAATTACTTTTCAAAACCCGTGAAACAAAGACAGTGAAAGAGAGAGAAATTCTTACAAAATTCGTTCAGGGGCTGTGATGCCACCTGGATTGACCATATCTAGACCCACAGCTGATTGAGACATAAGAGTGGACACTCTTGGGGCTCAGAGGTTTGGTGAGGTTGCATGAGCCAACGCAGACCCTTTAAAGTAATACTGCATGGTACCCATCCCTTGGGTCCCAAGTCTCCAGGTTCAAGGGCATCTTCCTACGTCGAAAACATGCTTGAGAAACCTAGAAGATGGTACACCATGTGATCGGGAAAGGTTTCTAAAACGCACCTCATTTCTCATCTCCTTGTGCTCGGGTTCACCATTCCAGCCGCTTTACTAGCCATCTCCCTCCTTGGAGAATCAGCACCTTTAACCTCCTGTTCCATACAGGTTCCAATTTGTCCTGAGGATGAACGGGAAAGGGGGAACCAATGAGAGACTAGCTGTAGGGGTTGGGACAGGCACAGGTCACTCTATTTTCCCATCAGGAAGAAGAATTAACCACAAGCTCAGCCTGCCCCCCAGAACCAGAAGAGGGCCTGAAGCAATCCTGCACTTTTGCGGCCAGCTCCCAAAAAAGCGACTGGAAAAATGGAGCTCAGGGGCACTGCAATTCACAAACCTGCAGAGTTATAAATGATAACTCTCGTCCACAAATATATTGAGGGAAGGCAACGAAGAGGCTTTGAAAGCAAGGCAGAATTGCAGGAAACAGATTTCAGGAGGTAGATTCGAATCGCCTTGAAAGCACATGAAAAGCGGCAAAACGTGGACAATGATGCCCTTGGCCAAAAAGGGCGTATGTGTTTTTTCCTGAATATATTCAGGAAAAAATGCATACGCCCTTTTTGGCCAACCAAGCAACCTGGAAAGGCAAATCAGCGCTCCAAAGAAGTCTCGTTTCCCAGCGGGCAAAAGGGCCATGTGGAAAAAAGTGTCCAAACCAGAAATGCAGGACCGGCCATGGAGAAATGGGAGCCTTGCTACGCTGATGGGCGGGATGTAAATTGCCAACAGCCACTCTGGAGAAGTGTACGGTGTGGCCTGAAACATCTAAAAAACACAGCTTGGAGAGCATAGGGCACTTCCACTCATGGGCGTATAAATTGGGAAAACTAAAAATCAGCAAGACACCGGCACCCCAAAGTTAAGGGCTGCTCTGTTGACAAGAACCCCCACTTCATTACACCTTAAATATCCTAGGAAAGAGAAAATGGATAAAGAAGTTGTGGTCCACATGTACAATGGAATATCACTCAGCCATGAAATCAACGTCTTAAGGCTAGTAGCAGCACGATGAGTGGATTTAGGTACGACGATTCTAAGTGAAATAAGTCACACAGAAAAAGACACTTATCATAAGATATCACTTATAGAGGGAATGTAAAAACCGCTACACTTGAACTGAATTACAAAACAGAACAGAGTCACACGTTCAGAAAACACACTATGGCTGCTGAACGGGAAAGGTGAGGTGGGGTGATGCATAAAACAAGGGTTTCAAATTAGCTCAGATACCGTTCCATAAACCCAATATGGAGTAGACAAGACCTACTCCTTGCTCAGTGAACTGGACTCAACACCCCCTATTCACCGCACAAGAATATATCTGACTAGTAAGAATCTTCAAACCTATGTATTGATATCTCTCTGTAAGTGAGTCAAGGGGGTGTAAAGCGGCATAAACACAGCCGAGAAAAGCAGCTAAACCCCATTATAAAAATAAATTACTTTTCAAAACCCGTGAAACAAAGACAGTGAAAGAGAGAGAAATTCTTACAAAATTCGTTCAGGGGCTGTGATGCCACCTGGATTGACCATATCTAGACCCACAGCTGATTGAGACATAAGGGTGGACACTCTTGGGCCTCAGAGGTTTGGTGAGGTTGCATGAGCCAACGCAGACCCTTTAAAGTAATACTGCATGGTACCCATTCCATGGGTCCCAAATCTCCAGGTTCAAGGGCATCTTCCTACGTCAAAAACATGCATGAGAAAACCAGAAGATGGTACACCATGTGATCGGGAAAGGTTTCTAAAACACACCTCATTTCTCATCTCCTTGTGCTCGGGTTCACCATTCCAGCCGCTTTACTAGCCATCTCCCTCCTTGGAGAATCAGCACCTTTAACCTCCTGTTCCATACAGGTTCCAATTTGTCCTGAGGATGAACGGGAAAGGGGGAACCAATGAGAGACTAGCTGTAGGGGTTGGGACAGGCACAGGTCACTCTATTTTCCCATCAGGAAGAAGAATTAACCACAAGCTCAGCCTGCCCCCCAGAACCAGAAGAGGGCCTGAAGCAATCCTGCACTTTTGCGGCCAGCTCCCAAAAAAGCGACTGGAAAAATGGAGCTCAGGGGCACTGCAATTCACAAACCTGCAGAGTTATAAATGATAACTCTCGTCCACAAATATATTGAGGGAAGGCAACGAAGAGGCTTTGAAAGCAAGGCAGAATTGCAGGAAACAGATTTCAGGAGGTAGATTCGAATCGCCTTGAAAGCACATGAAAAGCGGCAAAACGTGGACAATGATGCCCTTGGCCAAAAAGGGCGTATGTGTTTTTTCCTGAATATATTCAGGAAAAAATGCATACGCCCTTTTTGGCCAACCAAGCAACCTGGAAAGGCAAATCAGCGCTCCAAAGAAGTCTCGTTTCCCAGCGGGCAAAAGGGCCATGTGGAAAAAAGTGTCCAAACCAGAAATGCAGGACCGGCCATGGAGAAATGGGAGCCTTGCTACGCTGATGGGCGGGATGTAAATTGCCAACAGCCACTCTGGAGAAGTGTACGGTGTGGCCTGAAACATCTAAAAAACACAGCTTGGAGAGCATAGGGCACTTCCACTCATGGGCGTATAAATTGGGAAAACTAAAAATCAGCAAGACACCGGCACCCCAAAGTTAAGGGCTGCTCTGTTGACAAGAACCCCCACTTCATTACACCTTAAATATCCTAGGAAAGAGAAAATGGATAAAGAAGTTGTGGTCCACATGTACAATGGAATATCACTCAGCCATGAAATCAACGTCTTAAGGCTAGTAGCAGCACGATGAGTGGATTTAGGTACGACGATTCTAAGTGAAATAAGTCACACAGAAAAAGACACTTATCATAAGATATCACTTATAGAGGGAATGTAAAAACCGCTACACTTGAACTGAATTACAAAACAGAACAGAGTCACACGTTCAGAAAACACACTATGGCTGCTGAACGGGAAAGGTGAGGTGGGGTGATGCATAAAACAAGGGTTTCAAATTAGCTCAGATACCGTTCCATAAACCCAATATGGAGTAGACAAGACCTACTCCTTGCTCAGTGAACTGGACTCAACACCCCCTATTCACCGCACAAGAATATATCTGACTAGTAAGAATCTTCAAACCTATGTATTGATATCTCTCTGTAAGTGAGTCAAGGGGGTGTAAAGCGGCATAAACACAGCCGAGAAAAGCAGCTAAACCCCATTATAAAAATAAATTACTTTTCAAAACCCGTGAAACAAAGACAGTGAAAGAGAGAGAAATTCTTACAAAATTCGTTCAGGGGCTGTGATGCCACCTGGATTGACCATATCTAGACCCACAGCTGATTGAGACATAAGGGTGGACACTCTTGGGCCTCAGAGGTTTGGTGAGGTTGCATGAGCCAACGCAGACCCTTTAAAGTAATACTGCATGGTACCCATTCCATGGGTCCCAAATCTCCAGGTTCAAGGGCATCTTCCTACGTCAAAAACATGCATGAGAAAACCAGAAGATGGTACACCATGTGATCGGGAAAGGTTTCTAAAACACACCTCATTTCTCATCTCCTTGTGCTCGGGTTCACCATTCCAGCCGCTTTACTAGCCATCTCCCTCCTTGGAGAATCAGCACCTTTAACCTCCTGTTCCATACAGGTTCCAATTTGTCCTGAGGATGAACGGGAAAGGGGGAACCAATGAGAGACTAGCTGTAGGGGTTGGGACAGGCACAGGTCACTCTATTTTCCCATCAGGAAGAAGAATTAACCACAAGCTCAGCCTGCCCCCCAGAACCAGAAGAGGGCCTGAAGCAATCCTGCACTTTTGCGGCCAGCTCCCAAAAAAGCGACTGGAAAAATGGAGCTCAGGGGCACTGCAATTCACAAACCTGCAGAGTTATAAATGATAACTCTCGTCCACAAATATATTGAGGGAAGGCAACGAAGAGGCTTTGAAAGCAAGGCAGAATTGCAGGAAACAGATTTCAGGAGGTAGATTCGAATCGCCTTGAAAGCACATGAAAAGCGGCAAAACGTGGACAATGATGCCCTTGGCCAAAAAGGGCGTATGTGTTTTTTCCTGAATATATTCAGGAAAAAATGCATACGCCCTTTTTGGCCAACCAAGCAACCTGGAAAGGCAAATCAGCGCTCCAAAGAAGTCTCGTTTCCCAGCGGGCAAAAGGGCCATGTGGAAAAAAGTGTCCAAACCAGAAATGCAGGACCGGCCATGGAGAAATGGGAGCCTTGCTACGCTGATGGGCGGGATGTAAATTGCCAACAGCCACTCTGGAGAAGTGTACGGTGTGGCCTGAAACATCTAAAAAACACAGCTTGGAGAGCATAGGGCACTTCCACTCATGGGCGTATAAATTGGGAAAACTAAAAATCAGCAAGACACCGGCACCCCAAAGTTAAGGGCTGCTCTGTTGACAAGAACCCCCACTTCATTACACCTTAAATATCCTAGGAAAGAGAAAATGGATAAAGAAGTTGTGGTCCACATGTACAATGGAATATCACTCAGCCATGAAATCAACGTCTTAAGGCTAGTAGCAGCACGATGAGTGGATTTAGGTACGACGATTCTAAGTGAAATAAGTCACACAGAAAAAGACACTTATCATAAGATATCACTTATAGAGGGAATGTAAAAACCGCTACACTTGAACTGAATTACAAAACAGAACAGAGTCACACGTTCAGAAAACACACTATGGCTGCTGAACGGGAAAGGTGAGGTGGGGTGATGCATAAAACAAGGGTTTCAAATTAGCTCAGATACCGTTCCATAAACCCAATATGGAGTAGACAAGACCTACTCCTTGCTCAGTGAACTGGACTCAACACCCCCTATTCACCGCACAAGAATATATCTGACTAGTAAGAATCTTCAAACCTATGTATTGATATCTCTCTGTAAGTGAGTCAAGGGGGTGTAAAGCGGCATAAACACAGCCGAGAAAAGCAGCTAAACCCCATTATAAAAATAAATTACTTTTCAAAACCCGTGAAACAAAGACAGTGAAAGAGAGAGAAATTCTTACAAAATTCGTTCAGGGGCTGTGATGCCACCTGGATTGACCATATCTAGACCCACAGCTGATTGAGACATAAGGGTGGACACTCTTGGGGCTCAGAGGTTTGGTGAGGTTGCATGAGCCAACGCAGACCCTTTAAAGTAATACTGCATGGTACCCATTCCATGGGTCCCAAATCTCCAGGTTCAAGGGCATCTTCCTACGTCAAAAACATGCATGAGAAAACCAGAAGATGGTACACCATGTGATCGGGAAAGGTTTCTAAAACACACCTCATTTCTCATCTCCTTGTGCTCGGGTTCACCATTCCAGCCGCTTTACTAACCATCTCCCTCCTTGGAGAATCAGCACCTTTAACCTCCTGTTCCATACAGGTTGCAATTTGTCCTGAGGATGAACGGGAAGAGGGGGAACCAATGAGAGACTAGCTCTAGGGGTTGGGACAGGCACAGGTCACTCTATTTTCCCATCAGGAAGAAGAATTAACCACAAGCTCAGCCTGCCCCCCAGAACCAGAAGAGGGCCTGAAGCAATCCTGTACTTTTGTGGCCAGCTCCCAAAAAAGCGACTGGAAAAATGGAGCTCAGGGGCCCTGCAATTCACAAACCTGCAGAGTTATAAATGATAACTCTCGTCCACAAATATATTGAGGGAAGGCAACGAAGAGGCTTTGAAAGCAAGGCAGAATTGCAGGAAACAGATTTCAGGAGGTAGATTCGAATCGCCTTGAAAGCACATGAAAAGCGGCAAAACGTGGACAATGATGCCCTTGGCCAAAAAGGGCGTATGCGTTTTTTCCTGAATATATTCAGGAAAAAACGCATACGCCCTTTTTGTCCAACCAAGCAACCTGGAAAGGCAAATCAGCGCTCCAAAGAAGTCTCGCTTCCCAGCGGGCAAAAGGGCCATGCGGAAAAAAGTGTCCAAACCAGAAATGCAGCACCGGCCATGGAGAAATGGGAGCCTTGCTACGCTGATGGGCGGGATGTAAATTGCCAACAGCCACTCTGGAGAAGTGCACGGTGTGGCCTGAAACATCTAAAAAACACAGCTTGGAGAGCATAGGGCACTTCCACTCATGGGCGTATAATTTGGGAAAACTAAAAATCAGCAAGACACAGGCACCCCAAAGTTGAGGGCTGCTCTGTTGACAAGAACCCCCACTTCATTACACCTTAAATATCCTAGGAAAGAGAAAAGTGGATAAAGAAGTTGTGGTCCACATGTACAATGGAATATCACTCAGCCATGAAATCAACGTCATAAGGCTAGTAGCAGCACGATGAGTGGATTTAGGTACGACGATTCTAAGTGAAATAAGTCACACAGAAAAAGACACTTATCATAAGATATCACTTATAGAGGGAATGTAAAAACCGCTACACTTGAACTGAATTACAAAACAGAACAGAGTCACACGTTCAGAAAACACACTATGGCTGCTGAACGGGAAAGGTGAGGTGGGGTGATGCATAAAACAAGGGTTTCAAATTAGCTCAGATACCGTTCCATAAACCCAATATGGAGTAGACAAGACCTACTCCTTGCTCAGTGAACTGGACTCAACACCCCCTATTCACCGCACAAGAATATATCTGACTAGTAAGAATCTTCAAACCTATGTATTGATATCTCTCTGTAAGTGAGTCAAGGGGGTGTAAAGCGGCATAAACACAGCCGTGAAAAGCAGCTAAACCCCATTATAAAAATAAATGACTTTTCAAAACCCGTGAAACAAAGACAGTGAACGAGAGAGAAATTCTTACAAAATTCGTTCAGGGGTTGTGATGCCACCTGGATTGACCATATCTAGACCCACAGCTGATTGAGACATAAGAGTGGACACTCTTGGGGCTCAGAGGTTTGGTGAGGTTGCATGAGCCAACGCAGACCCTTTAAAGTAATACTGCATGGTACCCATCCCTTGGGTCCCTAATCTCCAGGTTCAAGGGCATCTTCCTACGTCGAAAACATGCTTGAGAAACCCAGAAGATGGTACACCGTGTGATCGGGAAAGGTTTCTAAAACGCACCTCATTTCCCATCTCCTTGTGCTCGGGTTCGCCATTCCAGCCGCTTTACTAGCCATCTCCCTCCTTGGAGAATCAGCACCTTTAACCTCCTGTTCCGTACAGGTTGCAAATTGTCCTGAGGATGAACGGGAAGAGGGGGAACCAATGAGAGACTAGCTCTAGGGGTTGGGACAGGCACAGGTCACTCTATTTTCCCATCAGGAAGAAGAAGTAACCACAACCTCAGCCTGCCCCCCAGAACCAGAAGAGGGCCTGAAGCAATCCTGCACTTCTGCGGTCAGCTCCCAAAAAAGCGACTGGAAAAATGGAGCTCAGGGGCACTGCAATTCACAAACCTGCAGAGTTATAAATGATAACTCTCGTCCACAAATATATTGAGGGAAGGCAACGAAGAGGCTTTGAAAGCAAGGCAGAATTGCAGGAAACAGATTTCAGGAGGTAGATTCGAATCGCCTTGAAAGCACATGAAAAGCGGCAAAACGTGGACAATGATGCCCTTGGCCAAAAAGGGCGTATGCGTTTTTTCCTGAATATATTCAGGAAAAAACGCATACGCCCTTTTTGGCCAACCAAGCAACCTGGAAAGGCAAATCAGCGCTCCAAAGAAGTCTCGCTTCCCAGCGGGCAAAAGGGCCATGCGGAAAAAAGTGTCCAAACCAGAAATGCAGGACCGGCCATGGAGAAATGGGAGCCTTGCTACGCTGATGGGCGGGATGTAAATTGCCAACAGCCACTCTGGAGAAGTGTACGGTGTGGCCTGAAACATCTAAAAAACACAGCTTGGAGGGCATAGGGCACTTCCACTCATGGGCGTATAAATTGGGAAAACTAAAAATCAGCAAGACACAGGCACCCCAAAGTTGAGGGCTGCTCTGTTGACAAGAACCCCCACTTCATTACACCTTAAATATCCTAGGAAAGAGAAAAGTGGATAAAGAAGTTGTGGTCCACATGTACAATGGAATATCACTCAGCCATGAAATCAACGTCATAAGGCTAGTAGCAGCACGATGAGTGGATTTAGGTACGACGATTCTAAGTGAAATAAGTCACACAGAAAAAGACACTTATCATAAGATATCACTTATAGAGGGAATGTAAAAACCGCTACACTTGAACTGAATTACAAAACAGAACAGAGTCACACGTTCAGAAAACACACTATGGCTGCTGAACGGGAAAGGTGAGGTGGGGTGATGCATAAAACAAGGGTTTCAAATTAGCTCAGATACCGTTCCATACACCCAATATGTAGTAGACAAGACCTACTCCTTGCTCAGTGAACTGGACTCAACACCCCCTATTCACCGCACAAGAATATATCTGACTAGTAAGAATCTTCAAACCTATGTATTGATATCTCTCTGTAAGTGAGTCAAGGGGGTGTAAAGCGGCATAAACACAGCCGTGAAAAGCAGCTAAACCCCATTATAAAAATAAATTACTTTTCAAAACCCGTGAAACAAAGACAGTGAAAGAGAGAGAAATTCTTACAAAATTCGTTCAGGGGCTGTGATGCCACCTGGATTGACCATATCTAGACCCACAGCTGATTGAGACATAAGGGTGGACACTCTTGGGGCTCAGAGGTTTGGTGAGGTTGCATGAGCCAAAGCAGACCCTTTAAAGTAATACTGCATGGTACCCATCCCATGGGTCCCAAATCTCCAGGTTCAAGGGCATCTTCCTACGTCGAAAACATGCATGAGAAAACCAGAAGATGGTACACCATGTGATCGGGAAAGGTTTCTAAAACACACCTCATTTCTCATCTCCTTGTGCTCGGGTTCACCATTCCAGCCGCTTTACTAGCCATCTCCCTCCTTGGAGAATCAGCACCTTTAACCTCCTGTTCCATACAGGTTGCAATTTGTCCTGAGGATGAACGGGAAGAGGGGGAACCAATGAGAGACTAGCTCTAGGGGTTGGGACAGGCACAGGTCACTCTATTTTCCCATCAGGAAGAAGAATTAACCACAAGCTCAGCCTGCCCCCCAGAACCAGAAGAGGGCCTGAAGCAATCCTGCACTTTTGCGGCCAGCTCCCAAAAAAGCGACTGGAAAAATGGAGCTCAGGGGCACTGAAATTCACAAACCTGCAGAGTTATAAATGATAACTCTCGTCCACAAATATATTGAGGGAAGGCAACGAAGAGGCTTTGAAAGCAAGGCAGAATTGCAGGAAACAGATTTCAGGAGGTAGATTCGAATCGCCTTGAAAGCACATGAAAAGCGGCAAAACGTGGACAATGATGCCCTTGGCCAAAAAGGGCGTATGCGTTTTTTCCTGAATATATTCAGGAAAAAACGCATACGCCCTTTTTGGCCAACCAAGCAACCTGGAAAGGCAAATCAGCGCTCCAAAGAAGTCTCGCTTCCCAGCGGGCAAAAGGGCCATGCGGAAAAAAGTGTCCAAACCAGAAATGCAGGACCGGCCATGGAGAAATGGGAGCCTTGCTACGCTGATGGGCGGGATGTAAATTGCCAACAGCCACTCTGGAGAAGTGTACGGTGTGGCCTGAAACATCTAAAAAACACAGCTTGGAGGGCATAGGGCACTTCCACTCATGGGCGTATAAATTGGGAAAACTAAAAATCAGCAAGACACAGGCACCCCAAAGTTGAGGGCTGCTCTGTTGACAAGAACCCCCACTTCATTACACCTTAAATATCCTAGGAAAGAGAAAAGTGGATAAAGAAGTTGTGGTCCACATGTACAATGGAATATCACTCAGCCATGAAATCAACGTCATAAGGCTAGTAGCAGCACGATGAGTGGATTTAGGTACGACGATTCTAAGTGAAATAAGTCACACAGAAAAAGACACTTATCATAAGATATCACTTATAGAGGGAATGTAAAAACCGCTACACTTGAACTGAATTACAAAACAGAACAGAGTCACACGTTCAGAAAACACACTATGGCTGCTGAACGGGAAAGGTGAGGTGGGGTGATGCATAAAACAAGGGTTTCAAATTAGCTGAGATACCGTTCCATACACCCAATATGTAGTAGACAAGACCTACTCCTTGCTCAGTGAACTGGACTCAACACCCCCTATTCACCGCACAAGAATATATCTGACTAGTAAGAATCTTCAAACCTATGTATTGATATCTCTCTGTAAGTGAGTCAAGGGGGTGTAAAGCGGCATAAACACAGCCGTGAAAAGCAGCTAAACCCCATTATAAAAATAAATTACTTTTCAAAACCCGTGAAACAAAGACAGTGAAAGAGAGAGAAATTCTTACAAAATTCGTTCAGGGGCTGTGATGCCACCTGGATTGACCATATCTAGACCCACAGCTGATTGAGACATAAGGGTGGACACTCTTGGGGCTCAGAGGTTTGGTGAGGTTGCATGAGCCAACGCAGACCCTTTAAAGTAATACTGCATGGTACCCATCCCATGGGTCCCAAATCTCCAGGTTCAAGGGCATCTTCCTACGTCGAAAACATGCATGAGAAAACCAGAAGATGGTACACCATGTGATCGGGAAAGGTTTCTAAAACACACCTCATTTCTCATCTCCTTGTGCTCGGGTTCACCATTCCAGCCGCTTTACTAGCCATCTCCCTCCTTGGAGAATCAGCACCTTTAACCTCCTGTTCCATACAGGTTGCAATTTGTCCTGAGGATGAACGGGAAGAGGGGGAACCAATGAGAGACTAGCTCTAGGGGTTGGGACAGGCACAGGTCACTCTATTTTCCCATCAGGAAGAAGAATTAACCACAAGCTCAGCCTGCCCCCCAGAACCAGAAGAGGGCCTGAAGCAATCCTGCACTTTTGCGGCCAGCTCCCAAAAAAGCGACTGGAAAAATGGAGCTCAGGGGCACTGAAATTCACAAACCTGCAGAGTTATAAATGATAACTCTCGTCCACAAATATATTGAGGGAAGGCAACGAAGAGGCTTTGAAAGCAAGGCAGAATTGCAGGAAACAGATTTCAGGAGGTAGATTCGAATCGCCTTGAAAGCACATGAAAAGCGGCAAAATGTGGACAATGATGCCCTTGGCCAAAAAGGGCGTATGCGTTTTTTCCTGAATATATTCAGGAAAAAACGCATACGCCCTTTTTGGCCAACCAAGCAACCTGGAAAGGCAAATCAGCGCTCCAAAGAAGTCTCGCTTCCCAGCGGGCAAAAGGGCCATGCGGAAAAAAGTGTCCAAACCAGAAATGCAGGACCGGCCATGGAGAAATGGGAGCCTTGCTACGCTGATGGGCGGGATGTAAATTGCCAACAGCCACTCTGGAGAAGTGTACGGTGTGTCCTGAAACATCTAAAAAACACAGCTTGGAGGGCATAGGGCACTTCCACTCATGGGCGTATAAATTGGGAAAACTAAAAATCAGCAAGACACAGGCACCCGAAAGATGAGGGCTGCTCTGTTGACAAGAACGCACACTTCATTTCACCTTAAATATCCTAGGAAAGAGAAAAGTGGATAAAGAAGTTGTGGTCCTCATGTACAATGGAATATCACTCAGCCATGAAATCAACGTCATAAGGCTAGTAGCAGCACGATGAGTGGATTTAGGTACGACGATTCTAAGTGAAATAAGTCACACAGAAAAAGACACTTATCATAAGATATCACTTATAGAGGGAATGTAAAAACCGCTACACTTGAACTGAATTACAAAACAGAACAGAGTCACACGTTCAGAAAACACACTATGGCTGCTGAACGGGAAAGGTGAGGTGGGGTGATGCATAAAACAAGGGTTTCAAATTAGCTCAGATACCGTTCCATAAACCCAATATGTAGTAGACAAGACCTACTCCTTGCTCAGTGAACTGGACTCAACACCCCCTATTCACCGCACAAGAATATATCTGACTAGTAAGAATCTTCAAACCTATGTATTGATATCTCTCTGTAAGTGAGTCAAGGGGGTGTAAAGCGGCATAAACACAGCCGTGAAAAGCAGCTAAACCCCATTATAAAAATAAATTACTTTTCAAAACCCGTGAAACAAAGACAGTGAAAGAGAGAGAAATTCTTACAAAATTCGTTCAGGGGCTGTGATGCCACCTGGATTGACCATATCTAGACCCACAGCTGATTGAGACATAAGGGTGGACACTCTTGGGGCTCAGAGGTTTGGTGAGGTTGCATGAGCCAACGCAGACTCTTTAAAGTAATACTGCATGGTACCCATCCCATGGGTCCCAAATCTCCAGGTTCAAGGGCATCTTCCTACGTCGAAAACATGCATGAGAAAACCAGAAGATGGTACACCATGTGATCGGGAAAGGTTTCTAAAACACACCTCATTTCTCATCTCCTTGTGCTCGGGTTCACCATTCCAGCCGCTTTACTAACCATCTCCCTCCTTGGAGAATCAGCACCTTTAACCTCCTGTTCCATACAGGTTGCAATTTGTCCTGAGGATGAACGGGAAGAGGGGGAACCAATGAGAGACTAGCTCTAGGGGTTGGGACAGGCACAGGTCACTCTATTTTCCCATCAGGAAGAAGAATTAACCACAAGCTCAGCCTGCCCCCCAGAACCAGAAGAGGGCCTGAAGCAATCCTGCACTTTTGCGGCCAGCTCCCAAAAAAGCGACTGGAAAAATGGAGCTCAGGGGCCCTGCAATTCACAAACCTGCAGAGTTATAAATGATAACTCTCGTCCACAAATATATAGAGGAAAGGCAACGAAGAGGCTTTGAAAGCAAGGCAGAATTGCAGGAAACAGATTTCAGGAGGTAGATTCGAATCGCCTTGAAAGCACATGAAAAGCGGCAAAACGTGGACAATGATGCCCTTGGCCAAAAAGGGCGTATGCGTTTTTTCCTGAATATATTCAGGAAAAAACGCATACGCCCTTTTTGTCCAACCAAGCAACCTGGAAAGGCAAATCAGCGCTCCAAAGAAGTCTCGCTTCCCAGCGGGCAAAAGGGCCATGCGGAAAAAAGTGTCCAAACCAGAAATGCAGCACCGGCCATGGAGAAATGGGAGCCTTGCTACGCTGATGGGCGGGATGTAAATTGCCAACAGCCACTCTGGAGAAGTGTACGGTGTGGCCTGAAACATCTAAAAAACACAGCTTGGAGGGCATAGGGCACTTCCACTCATGGGCGTATAAATTGGGAAAACTAAAAATCAGCAAGACACAGGCACCCCAAAGTTGAGGGCTGCTCTGTTGACAAGAACCCCCACTTCATTACACCTTAAATATCCTAGGAAAGAGAAAAGTGGATAAAGAAGTTGCGGTCCACATGTACAATGGAATATCACTCAGCCATGAAATCAACGTCATAAGGCTAGTAGCAGCACGATGAGTGGATTTAGGTACGAAGATTCTAAGTGAAATAAGTCACACAGAAAAAGACACTTATCATAAGATATCACTTATAGAGGGAATGTAAAAACCGCTACACTTGAACTGAATTACAAAACAGAACAGAGTCACACGTTCAGAAAACACACTATGGCTGCTGAACGGGAAAGGTGAGGTGGGGTGATGCATAAAACAAGGGTTTCAAATTAGCTCAGATACCGTTCCATAAACCCAATATGTAGTAGACAAGACCTACTCCTTGCTCAGTGAACTGGACTCAACACCCCCTATTCACCGCACAAGAATATATCTGACTAGTAAGAATCTTCAAACCTATGTATTGATATCTCTCTGTAAGTGAGTCAAGGGGGTGTAAAGCGGCATAAACACAGCCGTGAAAAGCAGCTAAACCCCATTATAAAAATAAATTACTTTTCAAAACCCGTGAAACAAAGACAGTGAAAGAGAGAGAAATTCTTACAAAATTCGTTCAGGGGCTGTGATGCCACCTGGATTGACCATATCTAGACCCACAGCTGATTGAGACATAAGGGTGGACACTCTTGGGGCTCAGAGGTTTGGTGAGGTTGCATGAGCCAACGCAGACTCTTTAAAGTAATACTGCATGGTACCCATCCCATGGGTCCCAAATCTCCAGGTTCAAGGGCATCTTCCTACGTCGAAAACATGCATGAGAAAACCAGAAGATGGTACACCATGTGATCGGGAAAGGTTTCTAAAACACACCTCATTTCTCATCTCCTTGTGCTCGGGTTCACCATTCCAGCCGCTTTACTAACCATCTCCCTCCTTGGAGAATCAGCACCTTTAACCTCCTGTTCCATACAGGTTGCAATTTCTCCTGAGGATGAACGGGAAGAGGGGGAACCAATGAGAGACTAGCTCTAGCGGTTGGGACAGGCACAGGTCACTCTATTTTCCCATCAGGAAGAAGAAGTAACCACAACCTCAGCCTGCCCCCCAGAACCAGAAGAGGGCCTGAAGCAATCCTGCACTTTTGCGGCCAGCTCCCAAAAAAGCGACTGGAAAAATGGAGCTCAGGGGCACTGCAATTCACAAACCTGCAGAGTTATAAATGATAACTCTCGTCCACAAATATATTGAGGGAAGGCAACGAAGAGGCTTTGAAAGCAAGGCAGAATTGCAGGAAACAGATTTCAGGAGGTAGATTCGAATCGCCTTGAAAGCACATGAAAAGCGGCAAAACGTGGACAATGATGCCCTTGGCCAAAAAGGGCGTATGCGTTTTTTCCTGAATATATTCAGGAAAAAACGCATACGCCCTTTTTGGCCAACCAAGCAACCTGGAAAGGCAAATCAGCGCTCCAAAGAAGTCTCGCTTCCCAGCGGGCAAAAGGGCCATGCGGAAAAAAGTGTCCAAACCAGAAATGCAGCACCGGCCATGGAGAAATGGGAGCCTTGCTACGCTGATGGGCGGGATGTAAATTGCCAACAGCCACTCTGGAGAAGTGTACGGTGTGGCCTGAAACATCTAAAAAACACAGCTTGGAGAGCATAGGGCACTTCCACTCATGGGCGTATAAATTGGGAAAACTAAAAATCAGCAAGACACAGGCACCCCAAAGTTGAGGGCTGCTCTGTTGACAAGAACCCCCACTTCATTACACCTTAAATATCCTAGGAAAGAGAAAAGTGGATAAAGAAGTTGTGGTCCACATGTACAATGGAATATCACTCAGCCATGAAATCAACGTCATAAGGCTAGTAGCAGCACGATGAGTGGATTTAGGTACGACGATTCTAAGTGAAATAAGTCACACAGATAAAGACACTTATCATAAGATATCACTTATAGAGGGAATGTAAAAACCGCTACACTTGAACTGAATTACAAAACAGAACAGAGTCACACGTTCAGAAAACACACTATGGCTGCTGAACGGGAAAGGTGAGGTGGGGTGATGCATAAAACAAGGGTTTCAAATTAGCTCAGATACCGTTCCATAAACCCAATATGTAGTAGACAAGACCTACTCCTTGCTCAGTGAACTGGACTCAACACCCCCTATTCACCGCACAAGAATATATCTGACTAGTAAGAATCTTCAAACCTATGTATTGATATCTCTCTGTAAGTGAGTCAAGGGGGTGTAAAGCGGCATAAACACAGCCGTGAATAGCAGCTAAACCCCATTATAAAAATAAATTACTTTTCAAAACCCGTGAAACAAAGACAGTGAAAGAGAGAGAAATTCTTACAAAATTCGTTCAGGGGTTGTGATGCAACCTGGATTGACCATATCTAGACCCACAGCTGATTGAGACATAAGAGTGGACACTCTTGGGGCTCAGAGGTTTGGTGAGGTTGCATGAGCCAACGCAGACCCTTTAAAGTAATATTGCATGGTACCCATCCCTTGGGTCCCAAATCTCCAGGTTCAAGGGCATCTTCCTACATCGAAAACATGCTTGAGAAACCCAGAAGATGGTACACCGTGTGATCGGGAAAGGTTTCTAAAACACACCTCATTTCTCATCTCCTTGTGCTCGGGTTCACCATTCCAGCCGCTTTACTAACCATCTCCCTCCTTGGAGAATCAGCACCTTTAACCTCCTGTTCCATACAGGTTGCAATTTCTCCTGAGGATGAACGGGAAGAGGGGGAACCAATGAGAGACTAGCTCTAGCGGTTGGGACAGGCACAGGTCACTCTATTTTCCCATCAGGAAGAAGAAGTAACCACAACCTCAGCCTGCCCCCCAGAACCAGAAGAGGGCCTGAAGCAATCCTGCACTTTTGCGGCCAGCTCCCAAAAAAGCGACTGGAAAAATGGAGCTCAGGGGCACTGCAATTCACAAACCTGCAGAGTTATAAATGATAACTCTCGTCCACAAATATATTGAGGGAAGGCAACGAAGAGGCTTTGAAAGCAAGGCAGAATTGCAGGAAACAGATTTCAGGAGGTAGATTCGAATCGCCTTGAAAGCACATGAAAAGCGGCAAAACGTGGACAATGATGCCCTTGGCCAAAAAGGGCGTATGCGTTTTTTCCTGAATATATTCAGGAAAAAACGCATACGCCCTTTTTGGCCAACCAAGCAACCTGGAAAGGCAAATCAGCGCTCCAAAGAAGTCTCGCTTCCCAGCGGGCAAAAGGGCCATGCGGAAAAAAGTGTCCAACCAGAAATGCAGCACCGGCCATGGAGAAATGGGAGCCTTGCTACGCTGATGGGCGGGATGTAAATTGCCAACAGCCACTCTGGAGAAGTGTACGGTGTGGCCTGAAACATCTAAAAAACACAGCTTGGAGAGCATAGGGCACTTCCACTCATGGGCGTATAAATTGGGAAAACTAAAAATCAGCAAGACACCGGCACCCCAAAGTTGAGGGCTGCTCTGTTGACAAGAACCCCCACTTCATTACACCTTAAATATCCTAGGAAAGAGAAAAGTGGATAAAGAAGTTGTGGTCCACATGTACAATGGAATATCACTCAGCCATGAAATCAACGTCATAAGGCTAGTAGCAGCACGATGAGTGGATTTAGGTACGACGATTCTAAGTGAAATAAGTCACACAGATAAAGACACTTATCATAAGATATCACTTATAGAGGGAATGTAAAAACCGCTACACTTGAACTGAATTACAAAACAGAACAGAGTCACACGTTCAGAAAACACACTATGGCTGCTGAACGGGAAAGGTGAGGTGGGGTGATGCATAAAACAAGGGTTTCAAATTAGCTCAGATACCGTTCCATAAACCCAATATGTAGTAGACAAGACCTACTCCTTGCTCAGTGAACTGGACTCAACACCCCCTATTCACCGCACAAGAATATATCTGACTAGTAAGAATCTTCAAACCTATGTATTGATATCTCTCTGTAAGTGAGTCAAGGGGGTGTAAAGCGGCATAAACACAGCCGTGAATAGCAGCTAAACCCCATTATAAAAATAAATTACTTTTCAAAACCCGTGAAACAAAGACAGTGAAAGAGAGAGAAATTCTTACAAAATTCGTTCAGGGGTTGTGATGCAACCTGGATTGACCATATCTAGACCCACAGCTGATTGAGACATAAGAGTGGACACTCTTGGGGCTCAGAGGTTTGGTGAGGTTGCATGAGCCAACGCAGACCCTTTAAAGTAATATTGCATGGTACCCATCCCTTGGGTCCCAAATCTCCAGGTTCAAGGGCATCTTCCTACATCGAAAACATGCTTGAGAAACCCAGAAGATGGTACACCGTGTGATCGGGAAAGGTTTCTAAAACGCACCTCATTTCTCATCTCCTTGTGCTCGGGTTCGCCATTCCAGCCGCTTTACTAGCCATCTCCCTCCTTGGAGAATCAGCACCTTTAACCTCCTGTTCCATACAGCTTGCAATTTGTCCTGAGGATGAACGGGAAGAGGGGGAACCAATGAGAGACTAGCTCTAGGGGTTGGGACAGGCACAGGTCACTCTATTTTCCCATCAGGAAGAAGAATTAACCACAAGCTCAGCCTGCCCCCCAGAACCAGAAGAGGGCCTGAAGCAATCCTGCACTTTTGCGGCCAGCTCCCAAAAAAGCGACTGGAAAAATGGAGCTCAGGGGCACTGAAATTCACAAACCTGCAGAGTTATAAATGATAACTCTCGTCCACAAATATATTGAGGGAAGGCAACGAAGAGGCTTTGAAAGCAAGGCAGAATTGCAGGAAACAGATTTCAGGAGGTAGATTCGAATCGCCTTGAAAGCACATGAAAAGCGGCAAAACGTGGACAATGATGCCCTTGGCCAAAAAGGGTGTATGCGTTTTTTCCTGAATATATTCAGGAAAAAACGCATAGGCCCTTTTTGGCCAACCAAGCAACCTGGAAAGGCAAATCAGCGCTCCAAAGAAGTCTCGCTTCCCAGCGGGCAAAAGGGCCATGCGGAAAAAAGTGTCCAAACCAGAAATGCAGGACCGGCCATGGAGAAATGGGAGCCTTGCTACGCTGATGGGCGGGATGTAAATTGCCAACAGCCACTCTGGAGAAGTGTACGGTGTGGCCTGAAACATCTAAAAAACACAGCTTGGAGAGCATAGGGCACTTCCACTCATGGGCGAATAAATTGGGAAAACTAAAAATCAGCAAGACACAGGCACCCTAAAGTTGAGGGCTGCTCTGTTGACAAGAACCCCCACTTCATTACACCTTAAATATCCTAGGAAAGAGAAAAGTGGATAAAGAAGTTGCGGTCCACATGTACAATGGAATATCACTCAGCCATGAAATCAACGTCATAAGGCTAGTAACAGCACGATGAGTGGATTTAGGTACGACGATTCTAAGTGAAATAAGTCACACAGAAAAAGACACTTATCATAAGATATCACTTATAGAGGGAATGTAAAAACCGCTACACTTGAACTGAATTACAAAACAGAACAGAGTCACACGTTCAGAAAACACACTATGGCTGCTGAACGGGAAAGGTGAGGTGGGGTGATGCATAAAACAAGGGTTTCAAATTAGCTCAGATACCGTTCCATAAACCCAATATGTAGTAGACAAGACCTACTCCTTGCTCAGTGAACTGGACTCAACACCCCCTATTCACCGCACAAGAATATATCTGACTAGTAAGAATCTTCAAACCTATGTATTGATATCTCTCTGTAAGTGAGTCAAGGGGTTGTAAAGCGGCATAAACACAGCCGTGAAAAGCAGCTAAACCCCATTATAAAAATAAATTACTTTTCAAAACCCGTGAAACAAAGACAGTGAAAGAGAGAGAAATTCTTACAAAATTCGTTCAGGGGCTGTGATGCCACCTGGATTGACCATATCTAGACCCACAGCTGATTGAGACATAAGAGTGGACACTCTTGGGGCTCAGAGGTTTGGTGAGGTTGCATGAGCCAACGCAGACCCTTTAAAGTAATACTGCATGGTACCCATCCCTTGGGTCCCAAATCTCCAGGTTCAAGGGCATCTTCCTACGTCGAAAACATGCTTGAGAAACCTAGAAGATGGTACACCATGTGATCGGGAAAGGTTTCTAAAACGCACCTCATTTCTCATCTCCTTGTGCTCGGGTTCGCCATTCCAGCCGCTTTACTAGCCATCTCCCTCCTTGGAGAATCAGCACCTTTAACCTCCTGTTCCATACAGGTTGCAATTTGTCCTGAGGATGAACGGGAAGAGGGGGAACCAATGAGAGACTAGCTCTAGGGGTTGGGACAGGCACAGGTCACTCTATTTTCCCATCAGGAAGAAGAATTAACCACAAGCTCAGCCTGGCCCCCAGAACCAGAAGAGGGCCTGAAGCAATCCTGCACTTTTGCGGCCAGCTCCCAAAAAAGCGACTGGAAAAATGGAGCTCAGGGGCACTGCAATTCACAAACCTGCAGAGTTATAAATGATAACTCTCGTCCACAAATATATTGAGGGAAGGCAACGAAGAGGCTTTGAAAGCAAGGCAGAATTGCAGGAAACAGATTTCAGGAGGTAGATTCGAATCGCCTTGAAAGCACATGAAAAGCGGCAAAACGTGGACAATGATGCCCTTGGCCAAAAAGGGCGTATGCGTTTTTTCCTGAATATATTCAGGAAAAAACGCATACGCCCTTTTTGTCCAACCAAGCAACCTGGAAAGGCAAATCAGCGCTCCAAAGAAGTCTCGCTTCCCAGCGGGCAAAAGGGCCATGCGGAAAAAAGTGTCCAAACCAGAAATGCAGCACCGGCCATGGAGAAATGGGAGCCTTGCTACGCTGATGGGCGGGATGTAAATTGCCAACAGCCACTCTGGAGAAGTGTACGGTGTGGCCTGAAACATCTAAAAAACACAGCTTGGAGAGCATAGGGCACTTCCACTCATGGGCGTATAAATTGGGAAAACTAAAAATCAGCAAGACACAGGCACCCCAAAGTTGAGGGCTGCTCTGTTGACAAGAACCCCCACTTCATTACACCTTAAATATCTTAGGAAAGAGAAAAGTGGATAAAGAAGTTGTGGTCCACATGTACAATGGAATATCACTCAGCCATGAAATCAACGTCATAAGGCTAGTAGCAGCACGATGAGTGGATTTAGGTACGACGATTCTAAGTGAAATAAGTCACACAGAAAAAGACACTTATCATAAGATATCACTTATAGAGGGAATGTAAAAACCGCTACACTTGAACTGAATTACAAAACAGAACAGAGTCACACGTTCAGAAAACACACTATGGCTGCTGAACGGGAAAGGTGAGGTGGGGTGATGCATAAAACAAGGGTTTCAAATTAGCTCAGATACCGTTCCATAAACCCAATATGTAGTAGACAAGACCTACTCCTTGCTCAGTGAACTGGACTCAACACCCCCTATTCACCGCACAAGAATATATCTGACTAGTAAGAATCTTCAAACCTATGTATTGATATCTCTCTGTAAGTGAGTCAAGGGGGTGTAAAGCGGCATAAACACAGCCGTGAAAAGCAGCTAAACCCCATTATAAAAATAAATGACTTTTCAAAACCCGTGAAACAAAGACAGTGAAAGAGAGAGAAATTCTTACAAAATTCGTTCAGGGGCTGTGATGCCACCTGGATTGACCATATCTAGACCCACAGCTGATTGAGACATAAGGGTGGACACTCTTGGGGCTCAGAGGTTTGGTGAGGTTGCATGAGCCAACGCAGACTCTTTAAAGTAATACTGCATGGTACCCATCCCATGGGTCCCAAATCTCCAGGTTCAAGGGCATCTTCCTACGTCGAAAACATGCATGAGAAAACCAGAAGATGGTACACCATGTGATCGGGAAAGGTTTCTAAAACACACCTCATTTCTCATCTCCTTGTGCTCGGGTTCACCATTCCAGCCGCTTTACTAACCATCTCCCTCCTTGGAGAATCAGCACCTTTAACCTCCTGTTCCATACAGGTTGCAATTTGTCCTGAGGATGAACGGGAAGAGGGGGAACCAATGAGAGACTAGCTCTAGGGGTTGGGACAGGCACAGGTCACTCTATTTTCCCATCAGGAAGAAGAAGTAACCACAACCTCAGGCTGCCCCCCAGAACCAGAAGAGGGCCTGAAACAATCCTGCACTTTTGCGGCCAGCTCCCAAAAAAGCGACTGGAAAAATGGAGCTCAGGGGCACTGAAATTCACAAACCTGCAGAGTTATAAATGATAACTCTCGTCCACAAATATATTGAGGGAAGGCAACGAAGAGGCTTTGAAAGCAAGGCAGAATTGCAGGAAACAGATTTCAGGAGGTAGATTCGAATCGCCTTGAAAGCACATGAAAAGCGGCAAAACGTGGACAATGATGCCCTTGGCCAAAAAGGGCGTATGCGTTTTTTCCTGAATATATTCAGGAAAAAACGCATACGCCCTTTTTGGCCAACCAAGCAACCTGGAAAGGCAAATCAGCGCTCCAAAGAAGTCTCGCTTCCCAGCGGGCAAAAGGGCCATGCGGAAAAAAGTGTCCAAACCAGAAATGCAGCACCGGCCATGGAGAAATGGGAGCCTTGCTACGCTGATGGGCGGGATGTAAATTGCCAACAGCCACTCTGGAGAAGTGTACGGTGTGGCCTGAAACATCTAAAAAACACAGCTTGGAGAGCATAGGGCACTTCCACTCATGGGCGTATAAATTGGGAAAACTAAAAATCAGCAAGACACAGGCACCCCAAAGTTGAGGGCTGCTCTGTTGACAAGAACCCCCACTTCATTACACCTTAAATATCCTAGGAAAGAGAAAAGTGGATAAAGAAGTTGTGGTCCACATGTACAATGGAATATCACTCAGCCATGAAATCAACGTCATAAGGCTAGTAGCAGCACGATGAGTGGATTTAGGTACGACGATTCTAAGTGAAATAAGTCACACAGAAAAAGACACTTATCATAAGATATCACTTATAGAGGGAATGTAAAAACCGCTACACTTGAACTGAATTACAAAACAGAACAGAGTCACACGTTCAGAAAACACACTATGGCTGCTGAACGGGAAAGGTGAGGTGGGGTGATGCATAAAACAAGGGTTTCAAATTAGCTCAGATACCGTTCCATAAACCCAATATGTAGTAGACAAGACCTACTCCTTGCTCAGTGAACTGGACTCAACACCCCCTATTCACCGCACAAGAATATATCTGACTAGTAAGAATCTTCAAACCTATGTATTGATATCTCTCTGTAAGTGAGTCAAGGGGGTGTAAAGCGGCATAAACACAGCCGTGAATAGCAGCTAAACCCCATTATAAAAATAAATTACTTTTCAAAACCCGTGAAACAAAGACAGTGAAAGAGAGAGAAATTCTTACAAAATTCGTTCAGGGGCTGTGATGCCACCTGGATTGACCATATCTAGACCCACATCTGATTGAGACATAAGGGTGGACACTCTTGGGGCTCAGAGGTTTGGTGAGGTTGCATGAGCCAACGCAGACTCTTTAAAGTAATACTGCATGGTACCCATCCCATGGGTCCCAAATCTCCAGGTTCAAGGGCATCTTCCTACGTCGAAAACATGCATGAGAAAACCAGAAGATGGTACACCATGTGATCGGGAAAGGTTTCTAAAACACACCTCATTTCTCATCTCCTTGTGCTCGGGTTCACCATTCCAGCCGCTTTACTAACCATCTCCCTCCTTGGAGAATCAGCACCTTTAACCTCCTGTTCCATACAGGTTGCAATTTGTCCTGAGGATGAACGGGAAGAGGGGGAACCAATGAGAGACTAGCTCTAGGGGTTGGGACAGGCACAGGTCACTCTATTTTCCCATCAGGAAGAAGAATTAACCACAAGCTCAGCCTGCCCCCCAGAACCAGAAGAGGGCCTGAAGCAATCCTGCACTTTTGCGGCCAGCTCCCAAAAAAGCGACTGGAAAAATGGAGCTCAGGGGCCCTGCAATTCACAAACCTGCAGAGTTATAAATGATAACTCTCGTCCACAAATATATAGAGGAAAGGCAACGAAGAGGCTTTGAAAGCAAGGCAGAATTGCAGGAAACAGATTTCAGGAGGTAGATTCGAATCGCCTTGAAAGCACATGAAAAGCGGCAAAACGTGGACAATGATGCCCTTGGCCAAAAAGGGCGTATGCGTTTTTTCCTGAATATATTCAGGAAAAAACGCATACGCCCTTTTTGGCCAACCAAGCAACCTGGAAAGGCAAATCAGCGCTCCAAAGAAGTCTCGCTTCCCAGCGGGCAAAAGGGCCATGCGGAAAAAAGTGTCCAAACCAGAAATGCAGCACCGGCCATGGAGAAATGGGAGCCTTGCTACGCTGATGGGCGGGATGTAAATTGCCAACAGCCACTCTGGAGAAGTGTACGGTGTGGCCTGAAACATCTAAAAAACACAGCTTGGAGGGCATAGGGCACTTCCACTCATGGGCGTATAAATTGGGAAAACTAAAAATCAGCAAGACACAGGCACCCCAAAGTTTAGGGCTGCTCTGTTGACAAGAACCCCCACTTCATTACACCTTAAATATCCTAGGAAAGAGAAAAGTGGATAAAGAAGTTGCGGTCCACATGTACAATGGAATATCACTCAGCCATGAAATCAACGTCATAAGGCTAGTAGCAGCACGATGAGTGGATTTAGGTACGAAGATTCTAAGTGAAATAAGTCACACAGAAAAAGACACTTATCATAAGATATCACTTATAGAGGGAATGTAAAAACCGCTACACTTGAACTGAATTACAAAACAGAACAGAGTCACACGTTCAGAAAACACACTATGGCTGCTGAACGGGAAAGGTGAGGTGGGGTGATGCATAAAACAAGGGTTTCAAATTAGCTCAGATACCGTTCCATAAACCCAATATGTAGTAGACAAGACCTACTCCTTGCTCAGTGAACTGGACTCAACACCCCCTATTCACCGCACAAGAATATATCTGACTAGTAAGAATCTTCAAACCTATGTATTGATATCTCTCTGTAAGTGAGTCAAGGGGGTGTAAAGCGTCATAAACACAGCCGTGAAAAGCAGCTAAACCCCATTATAAAAATAAATGACTTTTCAAAACCCGTGAAACAAAGACAGTGAAAGAGAGAGAAATTCTTACAAAATTCGTTCAGGGGTTGTGATGCCACCTGGATTGACCATATCTAGACCCACAGCTGATTGAGACATAAGGGTGGACACTCTTGGGGCTCAGAGGTTTGGTGAGGTTGCATGAGCCAACGCAGACCCTTTAAAGTAATACTGCATGGTACCCATCCCATGGGTCCCAAATCTCCAGGTTCAAGGGCATCTTCCTACGTCGAAAACATGCATGAGAAAACCAGAAGATGGTACACCATGTGATCGGGAAAGGTTTCTAAAACACACCTCATTTCTCAACTCCTTGTGCTCGGGTTCACCATTCCAGCCGCTTTACTAACCATCTCCCTCCTTGGAGAATCAGCACCTTTAACCTCCTGTTCCATACAGGTTGCAATTTGTCCTGAGGATGAACGGGAAGAGGGGGAACCAATGAGAGACTAGCTCTAGGGGTTGGGACAGGCACAGGTCACTCTATTTTCCCATCAGGAAGAAGAAGTAACCACAACCTCAGGCTGCCCCCCAGAACCAGAAGAGGGCCTGAAGCAATCCTGCACTTTTGCGGCCAGCTCCCAAAAAAGCGACTGGAAAAATGGAGCTCAGGGGCACTGAAATTCACAAACCTGCAGAGTTATAAATGATAACTCTCGTCCACAAATATATTGAGGGAAGGCAACGAAGAGGCTTTGAAAGCAAGGCAGAATTGCAGGAAACAGATTTCAGGAGGTAGATTCGAATCGCCTTGAAAGCACATGAAAAGCGGCAAAACGTGGACAATGATGCCCTTGGCCAAAAAGGGCGTATGCGTTTTTTCCTGAATATATTCAGGAAAAAACGCATACGCCCTTTTTGGCCAACCAAGCAACCTGGAAAGGCAAATCAGCGCTCCAAAGAAGTCTCGCTTCCCAGCGGGCAAAAGGGCCATGCGGAAAAAAGTGTCCAAACCAGAAATGCAGCACCGGCCATGGAGAAATGGGAGCCTTGCTACGCTGATGGGCGGGATGTAAATTGCCAACAGCCACTCTGGAGAAGTGTACGGTGTGGCCTGAAACATCTAAAAAACACAGCTTGGAGAGCATAGGGCACTTCCACTCATGGGCGTATAAATTGGGAAAACTAAAAATCAGCAAGACACAGGCACCCCAAAGTTGAGGGCTGCTCTGTTGACAAGAACCCCCACTTCATTACACCTTAAATATCCTAGGAAAGAGAAAAGTGGATAAAGAAGTTGTGGTCCACATGTACAATGGAATATCACTCAGCCATGAAATCAACGTCATAAGGCTAGTAGCAGCACGATGAGTGGATTTAGGTACGACGATTCTAAGTGAAATAAGTCACACAGAAAAAGACACTTATCATAAGATATCACTTATAGAGGGAATGTAAAAACCGCTACACTTGAACTGAATTACAAAACAGAACAGAGTCACACGTTCAGAAAACACACTATGGCTGCTGAACGGGAAAGGTGAGGTGGGGTGATGCATAAAACAAGGGTTTCAAATTAGCTCAGATACCGTTCCATAAACCCAATATGTAGTAGACAAGACCTACTCCTTGCTCAGTGAACTGGACTCAACACCCCCTATTCACCGCACAAGAATATATCTGACTAGTAAGAATCTTCAAACCTATGTATTGATATCTCTCTGTAAGTGAGTCAAGGGGGTGTAAAGCGGCATAAACACAGCCGTGAATAGCAGCTAAACCCCATTATAAAAATAAATTACTTTTCAAAACCCGTGAAACAAAGACAGTGAAAGAGAGAGAAATTCTTACAAAATTCGTTCAGGGGTTGTGATGCAACCTGGATTGACCATATCTAGACCCACAGCTGATTGAGACATAAGAATGGACACTCTTGGGGCTCAGAGGTTTGGTGAGGTTGCATGAGCCAACGCAGACCCTTTAAAGTAATATTGCATGGTACCCATCCCTTGGGTCCCAAATCTCCAGGTTCAAGGGCATCTTCCTACGTCGAAAACATGCTTGAGAAACCCAGAAGATGGTACACCGTGTGATCGGGAAAGGTTTCTAAAACGCACCTCATTTCTCATCTCCTTGTGCTCGGGTTCGCCATTCCAGCCGCTTTACTAGCCATCTCCCTCCTTGGAGAATCAGCACCTTTAACCTCCTGTTCCATACAGCTTGCAATTTGTCCTGAGGATGAACGGGAAGAGGGGGAACCAATGAGAGACTAGCTCTAGGGGTTGGGACAGGCACAGGTCACTCTATTTTCCCATCAGGAAGAAGAATTAACCACAAGCTCAGCCTGCCCCCCAGAACCAGAAGAGGGCCTGAAGCAATCCTGCACTTTTGCGGCCAGCTCCCAAAAAAGCGACTGGAAAAATGGAGCTCAGGGGCACTGCAATTCACAAACCTGCAGAGTTATAAATGATAACTCTCGTCCACAAATATATTGAGGGAAGGCAACGAAGAGGCTTTGAAAGCAAGGCAGAATTGCAGGAAACAGATTTCAGGAGGTAGATTCGAATCGCCTTGAAAGCACATGAAAAGCGGCAAAACGTGGACAATGATGCCCTTGGCCAAAAAGGGCGTATGCGTTTTTTCCTGAATATATTCAGGAAAAAACGCATACGCCCTTTTTGGCCAACCAAGCAACCTGGAAAGGCAAATCAGCGCTCCAAAGAAGTCTCGCTTCCCAGCGGGCAAAAGGGCCATGCGGAAAAAAGTGTCCAAACCAGAAATGCAGGACCGGCCATGGAGAAATGGGAGCCTTGCTACGCTGATGGGCGGGATGTAAATTGCCAACAGCCACTCTGGAGAAGTGTACGGTGTGGCCTGAAACATCTAAAAAACACAGCTTGGAGAGCATAGGGCACTTCCACTCATGGGCGTATAAATTGGGAAAACTAAAAATCAGCAAGACACAGGCACCCTAAAGTTGAGGGCTGCTCTGTTGACAAGAACCCCCACTTCATTACACCTTAAATATCCTAGGAAAGAGAAAAGTGGATAAAGAAGTTGCGGTCCACATGTACAATGGAATATCACTCAGCCATGAAATCAACGTCATAAGGCTAGTAACAGCACGATGAGTGGATTTAGGTACGACGATTCTAAGTGAAATAAGTCACACAGAAAAAGACACTTATCATAAGATATCACTTATAGAGGGAATGTAAAAACCGCTACACTTGAACTGAATTACAAAACAGAACAGAGTCACACGTTCAGAAAACACACTATGGCTGCTGAACGGGAAAGGTGAGGTGGGGTGATGCATAAAACAAGGGTTTCAAATTAGCTCAGATACCGTTCCATAAACCCAATATGTAGTAGACAAGACCTACTCCTTGCTCAGTGAACTGGACTCAACACCCCCTATTCACCGCACAAGAATATATCTGACTAGTAAGAATCTTCAAACCTATGTATTGATATCTCTCTGTAAGTGAGTCAAGGGGTTGTAAAGCGGCATAAACACAGCCGTGAAAAGCAGCTAAACCCCATTATAAAAATAAATTACTTTTCAAAACCCGTGAAACAAAGACAGTGAAAGACAGAGAAATTCTTACAAAATTCGTTCAGGGGCTGTGATGCCACCTGGATTGACCATATCTAGACCCACAGCTGATTGAGACATAAGAGTGGACACTCTTGGGGCTCAGAGGTTTGGTGAGGTTGCATGAGCCAACGCAGACCCTTTAAAGTAATACTGCATGGTACCCATCCCTTGGGTCCCAAATCTCCAGGTTCAAGGGCATCTTCCTACGTCGAAAACATGCTTGAGAAACCTAGAAGATGGTACACCATGTGATCGGGAAAGGTTTCTAAAACGCACCTCATTTCTCATCTCCTTGTGCTCGGGTTCGCCATTCCAGCCGCTTTACTAGCCATCTCCCTCCTTGGAGAATCAGCACCTTTAACCTCCTGTTCCATATAGGTTGCAATTTGTCCTGAGGATGAACGGGAAGAGGGGGAACCAATGAGAGACTAGCTCTAGGGGTTGGGACAGGCACAGGTCACTCTATTTTCCCATCAGGAAGAAGAATTAACCACAAGCTCAGCCTGCCCCCCAGAACCAGAAGAGGGCCTGAAGCAATCCTGCACTTTTGCGGCCAGCTCCCAAAAAAGCGACTGGAAAAATGGAGCTCAGGGGCACTGCAATTCACAAACCTGCAGAGTTATAAATGATAACTCTCGTCCACAAATATATTGAGGGAAGGCAACGAAGAGGCTTTGAAAGCAAGGCAGAATTGCAGGAAACAGATTTCAGGAGGTAGATTCGAATCGCCTTGAAAGCACATGAAAAGCGGCAAAACGTGGACAATGATGCCCTTGGCCAAAAAGGGCGTATGCGTTTTTTCCTGAATATATTCAGGAAAAAACGCATACGCCCTTTTTGGCCAACCAAGCAACCTGGAAAGGCAAATCAGCGCTCCAAAGAAGTCTCGCTTCCCAGCGGGCAAAAGGGCCATGCGGAAAAAAGTGTCCAAACCAGAAATGCAGCACCGGCCATGGAGAAATGGGAGCCTTGCTACGCTGATGGGCGGGATGTAAATTGCCAACAGCCACTCTGGAGAAGTGTACGGTGTGGCCTGAAACATCTAAAAAACACAGCTTGGAGAGCATAGGGCACTTCCACTCATGGGCGTATAAATTGGGAAAACTAAAAATCAGCAAGACACAGGCACCCCAAAGTTGAGGGCTGCTCTGTTGACAAGAACCCCCACTTCATTACACCTTAAATATCTTAGGAAAGAGAAAAGTGGATAAAGAAGTTGTGGTCCACATGTACAATGGAATATCACTCAGCCATGAAATCAACGTCATAAGGCTAGTAGCAGCACGATGAGTGGATTTAGGTACGACGATTCTAAGTGAAATAAGTCACACAGAAAAAGACACTTATCATAAGATATCACTTATAGAGGGAATGTAAAAACCGCTACACTTGAACTGAATTACAAAACAGAACAGAGTCACACGTTCAGAAAACACACTATGGCTGCTGAACGGGAAAGGTGAGGTGGGGTGATGCATAAAACAAGGGTTTCAAATTAGCTCAGATACCGTTCCATAAACCCAATATGTAGTAGACAAGACCTACTCCTTGCTCAGTGAACTGGACTCAACACCCCCTATTCACCGCACAAGAATATATCTGACTAGTAAGAATCTTCAAACCTATGTATTGATATCTCTCTGTAAGTGAGTCAAGGGGGTGTAAAGCGGCATAAACACAGCCGTGAATAGCAGCTAAACCCCATTATAAAAATAAATTACTTTTCAAAACCCGTGAAACAAAGACAGTGAAAGAGAGAGAAATTCTTACAAAATTCGTTCAGGGGTTGTGATGCAACCTGGATTGACCATATCTAGACCCACAGCTGATTGAGACATAAGAGTGGACACTCTTGGGGCTCAGAGGTTTGGTGAGGTTGCATGAGCCAACGCAGACCCTTTAAAGTAATATTGCATGGTACCCATCCCTTGGGTCCCAAATCTCCAGGTTCAAGGGCATCTTCCTACGTCGAAAACATGCTTGAGAAACCCAGAAGATGGTACACCGTGTGATCGGGAAAGGTTTCTAAAACACACCTCATTTCTCATCTCCTTGTGCTCGGGTTCACCATTCCAGCCGCTTTACTAGCCATCTCCCTCCTTGGAGAATCAGCACCTTTAACCTCCTGTTCCATACAGGTTGCAATTTGTCCTGAGGATGAACGGGAAGAGGGGGAACCAATGAGAGACTAGCTCTAGGGGTTGGGACAGGCACAGGTCACTCTATTTTCCCATCAGGAAGAAGAATTAACCACAAGCTCAGCCTGCTCCCCAGAACCAGAAGAGGGCCTGAAGCAATCCTGCACTTTTGCGGCCAGCTCCCAAAAAAGCGACTGGGAAAATGGAGCTCAGGGGCACTGCAATTCACAAACCTGCAGAGTTATAAATGATAACTCTCGTCCACAAATATATTGAGGGAAGGCAACGAAGAGGCTTTGAAAGCAAGGCAGAATTGCAGGAAACAGATTTCAGGAGGTAGATTCGAATCGCCTTGAAAGCACATGAAAAGCGGCAAAACGTGGACAATGATGCCCTTGGCTAAAAAGGGCGTATGCGTTTTTACCTGAATATATTCAGGAAAAAACGCATACGCCCTTTTTGGCCAACCAAGCAACCTGGAAAGGCAAATCAGCGCTCCAAAGAAGTCTCGCTTCCCAGCGGGCAAAAGGGCCATGCGGAAAAAAGTGTCCAAACCAGAAATGCAGGACCGGCCATGGAGAAATGGGAGCCTTGCTACGCTGATGGGCGGGATGTAAATTGCCAACAGCCACTCTGGAGAAGTGTACGGTGTGGCCTGAAACATCTAAAAAACACAGCTTGGAGAGCATAGGGCACTTCCACTCATGGGCGTATAAATTGGGAAAACTAAAAATCAGCAAGACACAGGCACCCCAAAGTTGAGGGCTGCTCTGTTGACAAGAACCCCCACTTCATTACACCTTAAATATCCTAGGAAAGAGAAAAGTGGATAAAGAAGTTGTGGTCCACATGTACAATGGAATATCACTCAGCCATGAAATCAACGTCATAAGGCTAGTAGCAGCACGATGAGTGGATTTAGGTACGACGATTCTAAGTGAAATAAGTCACACAGAAAAAGACACTTATCATAAGATATCACTTATAGAGGGAATGTAAAAACCGCTACACTTGAACTGAATTACAAAACAGAACAGAGTCACACGTTCAGAAAACACACTATGGCTGCTGAACGGGAAAGGTGAGGGGGGTGATGCATAAAACAAGGGTTTCAAATTAGCTCAGATACCGTTCCATAAACCCAATATGTAGTAGACAAGACCTACTCCTTGCTCAGTGAACTGGACTCAACACCCCCTATTCACCGCACAAGAATATATCTGACTAGTAAGAATCTTCAAACCTATGTATTGATATCTCTCTGTAAGTGAGTCAAGGGGGTGTAAAGCGGCATAAACACAGCCGTGAAAAGCAGCTAAACCCCATTATAAAAATAAATGACTTTTCAAAACCCGTGAAACAAAGACAGTGAAAGAGAGAGAAATTCTTACAAAATTCGTTCAGGGGCTGTGATGCCACCTGGATTGACCATATCTAGACCCACAGCTGATTGAGACATAAGGGTGGACATTCTTGGGGCTCAGAGGTTTGGTGAGGTTGCATGAGCCAACGCAGACCCTTTAAAGTAATACTGCATGGTACCCATCCCATGGGTCCCAAATCTCCAGGTTCAAGGGCATCTTCCTACGTCGAAAACATGCACGAGAAAACCAGAAGATGGTACACCATGTGATCGGGAAAGGTTTCTAAAACACACCTCATTTCTCATCTCCTTGTGCTCGGGTTCACCATTCCAGCCGCTTTACTAACCATCTCCCTCCTTGGAGAATCAGCACCTTTAACCTCCTGTTCCATACAGGTTGCAATTTGTCCTGAGGATGAACGGGAAGAGGGGGAACCAATGAGAGACTAGCTCTAGGGGTTGGGACAGGCACAGGTCACTCTATTTTCCCATCAGGAAGAAGAATTAACCACAAGCTCAGCCTGCCCCCCAGAACCAGAAGAGGGCCTGAAGCAATCCTGCACTTTTGCGGCCAGCTCCCAAAAAAGCGACTGGAAAAATGGAGCTCAGGGGCACTGCAATTCACAAACCTGCAGAGTTATAAATGATAACTCTCGTCCACAAATATATTGAGGGAAGGCAACGAAGAGGCTTTGAAAGCAAGGCAGAATTGCAGGAAACAGATTTCAGGAGGTAGATTCGAATCGCCTTGAAAGCACATGAAAAGCGGCAAAACGTGGACAATGATGCCCTTGGCCAAAAAGGGCGTATGCGTTTTTTCCTGAATATATTCAGGAAAAAACGCATACGCCCATTTGGCCAACCAAGCAACCTGGAAAGGCAAATCAGCCCTCCAAAGAAGTCTCGCTTCCCAGCGGGCAAAAGGGCAATGCGGAAAAAAGTGTCCAAACCAGCAATGCAGGACCAGCCATGGAAAAATGGGAGCCTTGCTACGCTGATGGGCGGGATGTAAATTGCCAACAGCCACTCTGGAGAAGTGTACGGTGTGGCCTGAAACATCTAAAAAACACAGCTTGGAGAGCATAGGGCACTTCCACTCATGGGCGTATAAATTGGGAAAACTAAAAATCAGCAAGACACAGGCACCCCAAAGTTGAGGGCTGCTCTGTTGACAAGAACCCCCACTTCAATACACCTTAAATATCCTAGGAAAGAGAAAAGTGGATAAAGAAGTTGTGGTCCACATGTACAATGGAATATCACTCAGCCATGAAATCAACGTCATAAGGCTAGTAGCAGCACGATGAGTGGATTTAGGTACGACGATTCTAAGTGAAATAAGTCACACAGAAAAAGACACTTATCATAAGATATCACTTATAGAGGGAATGTAAAAACCGCTACACTTGAACTGAATTACAAAACAGAACAGAGTCACACGTTCAGAAAACACACTATGGCTGCTGAACGGGAAAGGTGAGGTGGGGTGATGCATAAAACAAGGGTTTCAAATTAGCTCAGATACCGTTCCATAAACCCAATATGTAGTAGACAAGACCTACTCCTTGCTCAGTGAACTGGACTCAACACCCCCTATTCACCGCACAAGAATATATCTGACTAGTAAGAATCTTCAACCCTATGTATTGATATCTCTCTGTAAGTGCGTCAAGGGGGTGTAAAGCGGCATAAACACAGCCGTGAAAAGCAGCTAAACCCCATTATAAAAATAAATTACTTTTCAAAACCCGTGAAACAAAGACAGTGAAAGAGAGAGAAATTCTTACAAAATTCGTTCAGGGGCTGTGATGCCACCTGGATTGACCATATCTAGACCCACAGCTGATTGAGACATAAGGGTGGACACTCTTGGGCCTCAGAGGTTTGGTGAGGTTGCATGAGCCAACGCAGACCCTTTAAAGTAATACTGCATGGTACCCATCCCATGGGTCCCAAATCTCCAGGTTCAAGGGCATCTTCCTACGTCGAAAACATGCATGAGAAAACCAGAAGATGGTACACCATGTGATCGGGAAAGGTTTCTAAAACACACCTCATTTCTCATCTCCTTGTGCTCGGGTTCACCATTCCAGCCGCTTTACTAGCCATCTCCCTCCTTGGAGAATCAGCACCTTTAACCTCCTGTTCCATACAGGTTGCAATTTGTCCTGAGGATGAACGGGAAGAGGGGGAACCAATGAGAGACTAGCTCTAGGGGTTGGGACAGGCACAGGTCACTCTATTTTCCCATCAGGAAGAAGAGTTAACCACAAGCTCAGCCTGCCCCCCAGAACCAGAAGAGGGCCTGAAGCAATCCTGCACTTTTGCGGCCAGCTCCCAAAAAAGCGACTGGAAAAATGGAGCTCAGGGGCACTGCAATTCACAAACCTGCAGAGTTATAAATGATAACTCTCGTCCACAAATATATTGAGGGAAGGCAACGAAGAGGCTTTGAAAGCAAGGCAGAATTGCAGGAAACAGATTTCAGGAGGTAGATTCGAATCGCCTTGAAAGCACATGAAAAGCGGCAAAACGTGGACAATGATGCCCTTGGCCAAAAAGGGCGTATGCGTTTTTTCCTGAATATATTCAGGAAAAAACGCATACGCCCTTTTTGGCCAACCAAGCAACCTGGAAAGGCAAATCAGCGCTCCAAAGAAGTCTCGCTTCCCAGCGGGCAAAAGGGCCATGCGGAAAAAAGTGTCCAAACCAGAAATGCAGGACCGGCCATGGAGAAATGGGAGCCTTGCTACGCTGATGGGCGGGATGTAAATTGCCAACAGCCACTCTGGAGAAGTGTACGGTGTGTCCTGAAACATCTAAAAAACACAGCTTGGAGAGCATAGGGCACTTCCACTCATGGGCGTATAAATTGGGAAAACTAAAAATCAGCAAGACACAGGCACCCCAAAGTTGAGGGCTGCTCTGTTGACAAGAACCCCCACTTCATTACACCTTAAATATCCTAGGAAAGAGAAAAGTGGATAAAGAAGTTGTGGTCCACATGTACAATGGAATATCACTCAGCCATGAAATCAACGTCATAAGGCTAGTAGCAGCACGATGAGTGGATTTAGGTACGACGATTCTAAGTGAAATAAGTCACAGAGAAAAAGACACTTATCATAAGATATCACTTATAGAGGGAATGTAAAAACCGCTACACTTGAACTGAATTACAAAACAGAACAGAGTCACACGTTCAGAAAACACACTATGGCTGCTGAACGGGAAAGGTGAGGTGGGGTGATGCATAAAACAAGGGTTTCAAATTAGCTCAGATACCGTTCCATAAACCCAATATGTAGTAGACAAGACCTACTCCTTGCTCAGTGAACTGGACTCAACACCCCCTATTCACCGCACAAGAATATATCTGACTAGTAAGAATCTTCAAACCTATGTATTGATATCTCTCTGTAAGTGAGTGAAGGGGGTGTAAAGCGGCATAAACACAGCCGTGAAAAGCAGCTAAACCCCATTATAAAAATAAATTACTTTTCAAAACCCGTGAAACAAAGACAGTGAAAGAGAGAGAAATTCTTACAAAATTCGTTCAGGGGCTGTGATGCCACCTGGATTGACCATATCTAGACCCACAGCTGATTGAGACATAAGGGTGGACACTCTTGGGCCTCAGAGGTTTGGTGAGGTTGCATGAGCCAACGCAGACCCTTTAAAGTAATACTGCATGGTACCCATCCCTTGGGTCCCAAATCTCCAGGTTCAAGGGCATCTTCCTACGTCGAAAACATGCTTGAGAAACCCAGAAGATGGTACACCGTGTGATCGGGAAAGGTTTCTAAAACGCACCTCATTTCTCATCTCCTTGTGCTCGGGTTCGCCATTCCAGCCGCTTTACTAGCCATCTCCCTCCTTGGAGAATCAGCACCTTTAACCTCCTGTTCCATACAGGTTGCAATTTGTCCTGAGGATGAACGGGAAGAGGGGGAACCAATGAGAGACTAGCTGTAGGGGTTGGGACAGGCACAGGTCACTCTATTTTCCCATCAGGAAGAAGAATTAACCACAAGCTCAGCCTGCCCCCCAGAACCAGAAGAGGGCCTGAAGCAATCCTGCACTTTTGCGGCCAGCTCCCAAAAAAGCGACTGGAAAAATGGAGCTCAGGGGCACTGCAATTCACAAACCTGCAGAGTTATAAATGATAACTCTCGTCCACAAATATATTGAGGGAAGGCAACGAAGAGGCTTTGAAAGCAAGGCAGAATTGCAGGAAACAGATTTCAGGAGGTAGATTCGAATCGCCTTGAAAGCACATGAAAAGCGGCAAAACGTGGACAATGATGCCCTTGGCCAAAAAGGGCGTATGCGTTTTTTCCTGAATATATTCAGGAAAAAACGCATACGCCCTTTTTGGCCAACCAAGCAACCTGGAAAGGCAAATCAGCGCTCCAAAGAAGTCTCGCTTCCCAGCGGGCAAAAGGGCCATGCGGAAAAAAGTGTCCAAACCAGAAATGCAGGACCGGCCATGGAGAAATGGGAGCCTAGCTACGCTGATGGGCGGGATGTAAATTGCCAACAGCCACTCTGGAGAAGTGTACGGTGTGGCCTGAAACATCTAAAAAACACAGCTTGGAGGGCATAGGGCACTTCCACTCATGGGCGTATAAATTGGGAAAACTAAAAATCAGCAAGACACAGGCACCCCAAAGTTGAGGGCTGCTCTGTTGACAAGAACCCCCACTTCATTACACCTTAAATATCCTAGGAAAGAGAAAAGTGGATAAAGAAGTTGTGGTCCACATGTACAATGGAATATCACTCAGCCATGAAATCAACGTCATAAGGCTAGTAGCAGCACGATGAGTGGATTTAGGTACGACGATTCTAAGTGAAATAAGTCACACAGAAAAAGACACTTATCATAAGATATCACTTATAGAGGGAATGTAAAAACCGCTACACTTGAACTGAATTACAAAACAGAACAGAGTCACACGTTCAGAAAACACACTATGGCTGCTGAACGGGAAAGGTGAGGTGGGGTGATGCATAAAACAAGGGTTTCAAATTAGCTCAGATACCGTTCCATAAACCCAATATGTAGTAGACAAGACCTACTCCTTGCTCAGTGAACTGGACTCAACACCCCCTATTCACCGCACAAGAATATATCTGACTAGTAAGAATCTTCAAACCTATGTATTGATATCTCTCTGTAAGTGAGTCAAGGGGGTGTAAAGCGGCATAAACACAGCCGTGAAAAGCAGCTAAACCCCATTATAAAAATAAATGACTTTTCAAAACCCGTGAAACAAAGACAGTGAAAGAGAGAGAAATTCTTACAAAATTCGTTCAGGGGCTGTGATGCCACCTGGATTGACCATATCTAGACCCACAGCTGATTGAGACATAAGGGTGGACACTCTTGGGGCTCAGAGGTTTGGTGAGGTTGCATGAGCCAACGCAGACCCTTTAAAGTAATACTGCATGGTACCCATCCCATGGGTCCCAAATCTCCAGGTTCAAGGGCATCTTCCTACGTCGAAAACATGCATGAGAAAACCAGAAGATGGTACACCATGTGATCGGGAAAGGTTTCTAAAACACACCTCATTTCTCATCTCCTTGTGCTCGGGTTCACCATTCCAGCCGCTTTACTAACCATCTCCCTCCTTGGAGAATCAGCACCTTTAACCTCCTGTTCCGTACAGGTTGCAATTTGTCCTGAGGATGAACGGGAAGAGGGGGAACCAATGAGAGACTAGCTCTAGGGGTTGGGACAGGCACAGGTCACTCTATTTTCCCATCAGGAAGAAGAAGTAACCACAACCTCAGGCTGCCCCCCAGAACCAGAAGAGGGCCTGAAGCAATCCTGCACTTTTGCGGCCAGCTCCCAAAAAAGCGACTGGAAAAATGGAGCTCAGGGGCACTGAAATTCACAAACCTGCAGAGTTATAAATGATAACTCTCGTCCACAAATATATTGAGGGAAGGCAACGAAGAGGCTTTGAAAGCAAGGCAGAATTGCAGGAAACAGATTTCAGGAGGTAGATTCGAATCGCCTTGAAAGCACATGAAAAGCGGCAAAACGTGGACAATGATGCCCTTGGCCAAAAAGGGCGTATGCGTTTTTTCCTGAATATATTCAGGAAAAAACGCATACGCCCTTTTTGGCCAACCAAGCAACCTGGAAAGGCAAATCAGCGCTCCAAAGAAGTCTCGCTTCCCAGCGGGCAAAAGGGCCATGCGGAAAAAAGTGTCCAAACCAGAAATGCAGCACCGGCCATGGAGAAATGGGAGCCTTGCTACGCTGATGGGCGGGATGTAAATTGCCAACAGCCACTCTGGAGAAGTGTACGGTGTGGCCTGAAACATCTAAAAAACACAGCTTGGAGAGCATAGGGCACTTCCACTCATGGGCGTATAAATTGGGAAAACTAAAAATCAGCAAGACACAGGCACCCCAAAGTTGAGGGCTGCTCTGTTGACAAGAACCCCCACTTCATTACACCTTAAATATCCTAGGAAAGAGAAAAGTGGATAAAGAAGTTGTGGTCCACATGTACAATGGAATATCACTCAGCCATGAAATCAACGTCATAAGGCTAGTAGCAGCACGATGAGTGGATTTAGGTACGACGATTCTAAGTGAAATAAGTCACACAGAAAAAGACACTTATCATAAGATATCACTTATAGAGGGAATGTAAAAACCGCTACACTTGAACTGAATTACAAAACAGAACAGAGTCACACGTTCAGAAAACACACTATGGCTGCTGAACGGGAAAGGTGAGGTGGGGTGATGCATAAAACAAGGGTTTCAAATTAGCTCAGATACCGTTCCATAAACCCAATATGTAGTAGACAAGACCTACTCCTTGCTCAGTGAACTGGACTCAACACCCCCTATTCACCGCACAAGAATATATCTGACTAGTAAGAATCTTCAAACCTATGTATTGATATCTCTCTGTAAGTGAGTCAAGGGGGTGTAAAGCGGCATAAACACAGCCGTGAATAGCAGCTAAACCCCATTATAAAAATAAATTACTTTTCAAAACCCGTGAAACAAAGACAGTGAAAGAGAGAGAAATTCTTACAAAATTCGTTCAGGGGTTGTGATGCAACCTGGATTGACCATATCTAGACCCACAGCTGATTGAGACATAAGAATGGACACTCTTGGGGCTCAGAGGTTTGGTGAGGTTGCATGAGCCAACGCAGACCCTTTAAAGTAATATTGCATGGTACCCATCCCTTGGGTCCCAAATCTCCAGGTTCAAGGGCATCTTCCTACGTCGAAAACATGCTTGAGAAACCCAGAAGATGGTACACCGTGTGATCGGGAAAGGTTTCTAAAACGCACCTCATTTCTCATCTCCTTGTGCTCGGGTTCGCCATTCCAGCCGCTTTACTAGCCATCTCCCTCCTTGGAGAATCAGCACCTTTAACCTCCTGTTCCATACAGCTTGCAATTTGTCCTGAGGATGAACGGGAAGAGGGGGAACCAATGAGAGACTAGCTCTAGGGGTTGGGACAGGCACAGGTCACTCTATTTTCCCATCAGGAAGAAGAATTAACCACAAGCTCAGCCTGCCCCCCAGAACCAGAAGAGGGCCTGAAGCAATCCTGCACTTTTGCGGCCAGCTCCCAAAAAAGCGACTGGAAAAATGGAGCTCAGGGGCACTGCAATTCACAAACCTGCAGAGTTATAAATGATAACTCTCGTCCACAAATATATTGAGGGAAGGCAACGAAGAGGCTTTGAAAGCAAGGCAGAATTGCAGGAAACAGATTTCAGGAGGTAGATTCGAATCGCCTTGAAAGCACATGAAAAGCGGCAAAACGTGGACAATGATGCCCTTGGCCAAAAAGGGCGTATGCGTTTTTTCCTGAATATATTCAGGAAAAAACGCATACGCCCTTTTTGGCCAACCAAGCAACCTGGAAAGGCAAATCAGCGCTCCAAAGAAGTCTCGCTTCCCAGCGGGCAAAAGGGCCATGCGGAAAAAAGTGTCCAAACCAGAAATGCAGGACCGGCCATGGAGAAATGGGAGCCTTGCTACGCTGATGGGCGGGATGTAAATTGCCAACAGCCACTCTGGAGAAGTGTACGGTGTGGCCTGAAACATCTAAAAAACACAGCTTGGAGAGCATAGGGCACTTCCACTCATGGGCGTATAAATTGGGAAAACTAAAAATCAGCAAGACACAGGCACCCTAAAGTTGAGGGCTGCTCTGTTGACAAGAACCCCCACTTCATTACACCTTAAATATCCTAGGAAAGAGAAAAGTGGATAAAGAAGTTGCGGTCCACATGTACAATGGAATATCACTCAGCCATGAAATCAACGTCATAAGGCTAGTAACAGCACGATGAGTGGATTTAGGTACGACGATTCTAAGTGAAATAAGTCACACAGAAAAAGACACTTATCATAAGATATCACTTATAGAGGGAATGTAAAAACCGCTACACTTGAACTGAATTACAAAACAGAACAGAGTCACACGTTCAGAAAACACACTATGGCTGCTGAACGGGAAAGGTGAGGTGGGGTGATGCATAAAACAAGGGTTTCAAATTAGCTCAGATACCGTTCCATAAACCCAATATGTAGTAGACAAGACCTACTCCTTGCTCAGTGAACTGGACTCAACACCCCCTATTCACCGCACAAGAATATATCTGACTAGTAAGAATCTTCAAACCTATGTATTGATATCTCTCTGTAAGTGAGTCAAGGGGTTGTAAAGCGGCATAAACACAGCCGTGAAAAGCAGCTAAACCCCATTATAAAAATAAATTACTTTTCAAAACCCGTGAAACAAAGACAGTGAAAGAGAGAGAAATTCTTACAAAATTCGTTCAGGGGCTGTGATGCCACCTGGATTGACCATATCTAGACCCACAGCTGATTGAGACATAAGAGTGGACACTCTTGGGGCTCAGAGGTTTGGTGAGGTTGCATGAGCCAACGCAGACCCTTTAAAGTAATACTGCATGGTACCCATCCCTTGGGTCCCAAATCTCCAGGTTCAAGGGCATCTTCCTACGTCGAAAACATGCTTGAGAAACCCAGAAGATGGTACACCGTGTGATCGGGAAAGGTTTCTAAAACACACCTCATTTCTCATCTCCTTGTGCTCGGGTTCGCCATTCCAGCCGCTTTACTAGCCATCTCCCTCCTTGGAGAATCAGCACCTTTAACCTCCTGTTCCATACAGGTTGCAATTTGTCCTGAGGATGAACGGGAAGAGGGGGAACCAATGAGAGACTAGCTCTAGGGGTTGGGACAGGCACAGGTCACTCTATTTTCCCATCAGGAAGAAGAATTAACCACAAGCTCAGCCTGCTCCCCAGAACCAGAAGAGGGCCTGAAGCAATCCTGCACTTTTGCGGCCAGCTCCCAAAAAAGCGACTGGAAAAATGGAGCTCAGGGGCACTGCAATTCACAAACCTGCAGAGTTATAAATGATAACTCTCGTCCACAAATATATTGAGGGAAGGCAACGAAGAGGCTTTGAAAGCAAGGCAGAATTGCAGGAAACAGATTTCAGGAGGTAGATTCGAATCGCCTTGAAAGCACATGAAAAGCGGCAAAACGTGGACAATGATGCCCTTGGCCAAAAAGGGCGTATGCGTTTTTTCCTGAATATATTCAGGAAAAAACGCATACGCCCTTTTTGGCCAACCAAGCAACCTGGAAAGGCAAATCAGCGCTCCAAAGAAGTCTCGCTTCCCAGCGGGCAAAAGGGCCATGCGGAAAAAAGTGTCCAAACCAGAAATGCAGGACCGGCCATGGAGAAATGGGAGCCTTGCTACGCTGATGGGCGGGATGTAAATTGCCAACAGCCACTCTGGAGAAGTGTACGGTGTGGCCTGAAACATCTAAAAAACACAGCTTGGAGAGCATAGGGCACTTCCACTCATGGGCGTATAAATTGGGAAAACTAAAAATCAGCAAGACACAGGCACCCCAAAGTTGAGGGCTGCTCTGTTGACAAGAACCCCCACTTCATTACACCTTAAATATCCTAGGAAAGAGAAAAGTGGATAAAGAAGTTGTGGTCCACATGTACAATGGAATATCACTCAGCCATGAAATCAACGTCATAAGGCTAGTAGCAGCACGATGAGTGGATTTAGGTACGACGATTCTAAGTGAAATAAGTCACACAGAAAAAGACACTTATCATAAGATATCACTTATAGAGGGAATGTAAAAACCGCTACACTTGAACTGAATTACAAAACAGAACAGAGTCACACGTTCAGAAAACACACTATGGCTGCTGAACGGGAAAGGTGAGGGGGGTGATGCATAAAACAAGGGTTTCAAATTAGCTCAGATACCGTTCCATAAACCCAATATGTAGTAGACAAGACCTACTCCTTGCTCAGTGAACTGGACTCAACACCCCCTATTCACCGCACAAGAATATATCTGACTAGTAAGAATCTTCAAACCTATGTATTGATATCTCTCTGTAAGTGAGTCAAGGGGGTGTAAAGCGGCATAAACACAGCCGTGAAAAGCAGCTAAACCCCATTATAAAAATAAATGACTTTTCAAAACCCGTGAAACAAAGACAGTGAAAGAGAGAGAAATTCTTACAAAATTCGTTCAGGGGCTGTGATGCCACCTGGATTGACCATATCTAGACCCACAGCTGATTGAGACATAAGGGTGGACATTCTTGGGGCTCAGAGGTTTGGTGAGGTTGCATGAGCCAACGCAGACCCTTTAAAGTAATACTGCATGGTACCCATCCCATGGGTCCCAAATCTCCAGGTTCAAGGGCATCTTCCTACGTCGAAAACATGCACGAGAAAACCAGAAGATGGTACACCATGTGATCGGGAAAGGTTTCTAAAACACACCTCATTTCTCATCTCCTTGTGCTCGGGTTCACCATTCCAGCCGCTTTACTAACCATCTCCCTCCTTGGAGAATCAGCACCTTTAACCTCCTGTTCCATACAGGTTGCAATTTGTCCTGAGGATGAACGGGAAGAGGGGGAACCAATGAGAGACTAGCTCTAGGGGTTGGGACAGGCACAGGTCACTCTATTTTCCCATCAGGAAGAAGAATTAACCACAAGCTCAGCCTGCCCCCCAGAACCAGAAGAGGGCCTGAAGCAATCCTGCACTTTTGCGGCCAGCTCCCAAAAAAGCGACTGGAAAAATGGAGCTCAGGGGCACTGCAATTCACAAACCTGCAGAGTTATAAATGATAACTCTCGTCCACAAATATATTGAGGGAAGGCAACGAAGAGGCTTTGAAAGCAAGGCAGAATTGCAGGAAACAGATTTCAGGAGGTAGATTCGAATCGCCTTGAAAGCACATGAAAAGCGGCAAAACGTGGACAATGATGCCCTTGGCCAAAAAGGGCGTATGCGTTTTTTCCTGAATATATTCAGGAAAAAACGCATACGCCCATTTGGCCAACCAAGCAACCTGGAAAGGCAAATCAGCCCTCCAAAGAAGTCTCGCTTCCCAGCGGGCAAAAGGGCAATGCGGAAAAAAGTGTCCAAACCAGCAATGCAGGACCAGCCATGGAAAAATGGGAGCCTTGCTACGCTGATGGGCGGGATGTAAATTGCCAACAGCCACTCTGGAGAAGTGTACGGTGTGGCCTGAAACATCTAAAAAACACAGCTTGGAGAGCATAGGGCACTTCCACTCATGGGCGTATAAATTGGGAAAACTAAAAATCAGCAAGACACAGGCACCCCAAAGTTGAGGGCTGCTCTGTTGACAAGAACCCCCACTTCAATACACCTTAAATATCCTAGGAAAGAGAAAAGTGGATAAAGAAGTTGTGGTCCACATGTACAATGGAATATCACTCAGCCATGAAATCAACGTCATAAGGCTAGTAGCAGCACGATGAGTGGATTTAGGTACGACGATTCTAAGTGAAATAAGTCACACAGAAAAAGACACTTATCATAAGATATCACTTATAGAGGGAATGTAAAAACCGCTACACTTGAACTGAATTACAAAACAGAACAGAGTCACACGTTCAGAAAACACACTATGGCTGCTGAACGGGAAAGGTGAGGTGGGGTGATGCATAAAACAAGGGTTTCAAATTAGCTCAGATACCGTTCCATAAACCCAATATGTAGTAGACAAGACCTACTCCTTGCTCAGTGAACTGGACTCAACACCCCCTATTCACCGCACAAGAATATATCTGACTAGTAAGAATCTTCAACCCTATGTATTGATATCTCTCTGTAAGTGCGTCAAGGGGGTGTAAAGCGGCATAAACACAGCCGTGAAAAGCAGCTAAACCCCATTATAAAAATAAATTACTTTTCAAAACCCGTGAAACAAAGACAGTGAAAGAGAGAGAAATTCTTACAAAATTCGTTCAGGGGCTGTGATGCCACCTGGATTGACCATATCTAGACCCACAGCTGATTGAGACATAAGGGTGGACACTCTTGGGCCTCAGAGGTTTGGTGAGGTTGCATGAGCCAACGCAGACCCTTTAAAGTAATACTGCATGGTACCCATCCCATGGGTCCCAAATCTCCAGGTTCAAGGGCATCTTCCTACGTCGAAAACATGCATGAGAAAACCAGAAGATGGTACACCATGTGATCGGGAAAGGTTTCTAAAACACACCTCATTTCTCATCTCCTTGTGCTCGGGTTCACCATTCCAGCCGCTTTACTAGCCATCTCCCTCCTTGGAGAATCAGCACCTTTAACCTCCTGTTCCATACAGGTTGCAATTTGTCCTGAGGATGAACGGGAAGAGGGGGAACCAATGAGAGACTAGCTCTAGGGGTTGGGACAGGCACAGGTCACTCTATTTTCCCATCAGGAAGAAGAGTTAACCACAAGCTCAGCCTGCCCCCCAGAACCAGAAGAGGGCCTGAAGCAATCCTGCACTTTTGCGGCCAGCTCCCAAAAAAGCGACTGGAAAAATGGAGCTCAGGGGCACTGCAATTCACAAACCTGCAGAGTTATAAATGATAACTCTCGTCCACAAATATATTGAGGGAAGGCAACGAAGAGGCTTTGAAAGCAAGGCAGAATTGCAGGAAACAGATTTCAGGAGGTAGATTCGAATCGCCTTGAAAGCACATGAAAAGCGGCAAAACGTGGACAATGATGCCCTTGGCCAAAAAGGGCGTATGCGTTTTTTCCTGAATATATTCAGGAAAAAACGCATACGCCCTTTTTGGCCAACCAAGCAACCTGGAAAGGCAAATCAGCGCTCCAAAGAAGTCTCGCTTCCCAGCGGGCAAAAGGGCCATGCGGAAAAAAGTGTCCAAACCAGAAATGCAGGACCGGCCATGGAGAAATGGGAGCCTTGCTACGCTGATGGGCGGGATGTAAATTGCCAACAGCCACTCTGGAGAAGTGTACGGTGTGTCCTGAAACATCTAAAAAACACAGCTTGGAGAGCATAGGGCACTTCCACTCATGGGCGTATAAATTGGGAAAACTAAAAATCAGCAAGACACAGGCACCCCAAAGTTGAGGGCTGCTCTGTTGACAAGAACCCCCACTTCATTACACCTTAAATATCCTAGGAAAGAGAAAAGTGGATAAAGAAGTTGTGGTCCACATGTACAATGGAATATCACTCAGCCATGAAATCAACGTCATAAGGCTAGTAGCAGCACGATGAGTGGATTTAGGTACGACGATTCTAAGTGAAATAAGTCACAGAGAAAAAGACACTTATCATAAGATATCACTTATAGAGGGAATGTAAAAACCGCTACACTTGAACTGAATTACAAAACAGAACAGAGTCACACGTTCAGAAAACACACTATGGCTGCTGAACGGGAAAGGTGAGGTGGGGTGATGCATAAAACAAGGGTTTCAAATTAGCTCAGATACCGTTCCATAAACCCAATATGTAGTAGACAAGACCTACTCCTTGCTCAGTGAACTGGACTCAACACCCCCTATTCACCGCACAAGAATATATCTGACTAGTAAGAATCTTCAAACCTATGTATTGATATCTCTCTGTAAGTGAGTGAAGGGGGTGTAAAGCGGCATAAACACAGCCGTGAAAAGCAGCTAAACCCCATTATAAAAATAAATTACTTTTCAAAACCCGTGAAACAAAGACAGTGAAAGAGAGAGAAATTCTTACAAAATTCGTTCAGGGGCTGTGATGCCACCTGGATTGACCATATCTAGACCCACAGCTGATTGAGACATAAGGGTGGACACTCTTGGGCCTCAGAGGTTTGGTGAGGTTGCATGAGCCAACGCAGACCCTTTAAAGTAATACTGCATGGTACCCATCCCTTGGGTCCCAAATCTCCAGGTTCAAGGGCATCTTCCTACGTCGAAAACATGCTTGAGAAACCCAGAAGATGGTACACCGTGTGATCGGGAAAGGTTTCTAAAACGCACCTCATTTCTCATCTCCTTGTGCTCGGGTTCGCCATTCCAGCCGCTTTACTAGCCATCTCCCTCCTTGGAGAATCAGCACCTTTAACCTCCTGTTCCATACAGGTTGCAATTTATCCTGAGGATGAACGGGAAGAGGGGGAACCAATGAGAGACTAGCTGTAGGGGTTGGGACAGGCACAGGTCACTCTATTTTCCCATCAGGAAGAAGAATTAACCACAAGCTCAGCCTGCCCCCCAGAACCAGAAGAGGGCCTGAAGCAATCCTGCACTTTTGCGGCCAGCTCCCAAAAAAGCGACTGGAAAAATGGAGCTCAGGGGCACTGCAATTCACAAACCTGCAGAGTTATAAATGATAACTCTCGTCCACAAATATATTGAGGGAAGGCAACGAAGAGGCTTTGAAAGCAAGGCAGAATTGCAGGAAACAGATTTCAGGAGGTAGATTCGAATCGCCTTGAAAGCACATGAAAAGCGGCAAAACGTGGACAATGATGCCCTTGGCCAAAAAGGGCGTATGCGTTTTTTCCTGAATATATTCAGGAAAAAACGCATACGCCCTTTTTGGCCAACCAAGCAACCTGGAAAGGCAAATCAGCGCTCCAAAGAAGTCTCGCTTCCCAGCGGGCAAAAGGGCCATGCGGAAAAAAGTGTCCAAACCAGAAATGCAGGACCGGCCATGGAGAAATGGGAGCCTAGCTACGCTGATGGGCGGGATGTAAATTGCCAACAGCCACTCTGGAGAAGTGTACGGTGTGGCCTGAAACATCTAAAAAACACAGCTTGGAGGGCATAGGGCACTTCCACTCATGGGCGTATAAATTGGGAAAACTAAAAATCAGCAAGACACAGGCACCCCAAAGTTGAGGGCTGCTCTGTTGACAAGAACCCCCACTTCATTACACCTTAAATATCCTAGGAAAGAGAAAAGTGGATAAAGAAGTTGTGGTCCACATGTACAATGGAATATCACTCAGCCATGAAATCAACGTCATAAGGCTAGTAGCAGCACGATGAGTGGATTTAGGTACGACGATTCTAAGTGAAATAAGTCACACAGAAAAAGACACTTATCATAAGATATCACTTATAGAGGGAATGTAAAAACCGCTACACTTGAACTGAATTACAAAACAGAACAGAGTCACACGTTCAGAAAACACACTATGGCTGCTGAACGGGAAAGGTGAGGTGGGGTGATGCATAAAACAAGGGTTTCAAATTAGCTCAGATACCGTTCCATAAACCCAATATGTAGTAGACAAGACCTACTCCTTGCTCAGTGAACTGGACTCAACACCCCCTATTCACCGCACAAGAATATATCTGACTAGTAAGAATCTTCAAACCTATGTATTGATATCTCTCTGTAAGTGAGTCAAGGGGGTGTAAAGCGGCATAAACACAGCCGTGAAAAGCAGCTAAACCCCATTATAAAAATAAATGACTTTTCAAAACCCGTGAAACAAAGACAGTGAAAGAGAGAGAAATTCTTACAAAATTCGTTCAGGGGCTGTGATGCCACCTGGATTGACCATATCTAGACCCACAGCTGATTGAGACATAAGGGTGGACACTCTTGGGGCTCAGAGGTTTGGTGAGGTTGCATGAGCCAACGCAGACCCTTTAAAGTAATACTGCATGGTACCCATCCCATGGGTCCCAAATCTCCAGGTTCAAGGGCATCTTCCTACGTCGAAAACATGCATGAGAAAACCAGAAGATGGTACACCATGTGATCGGGAAAGGTTTCTAAAACACACCTCATTTCTCATCTCCTTGTGCTCGGGTTCACCATTCCAGCCGCTTTACTAACCATCTCCCTCCTTGGAGAATCAGCACCTTTAACCTCCTGTTCCGTACAGGTTGCAATTTGTCCTGAGGATGAACGGGAAGAGGGGGAACCAATGAGAGACTAGCTCTAGGGGTTGGGACAGGCACAGGTCACTCTATTTTCCCATCAGGAAGAAGAATTAACCACAAGCTCAGCCTGCCCCCCAGAACCAGAAGAGGGCCTGAAGCAATCCTGCACTTTTGTGGCCAGCTCCCAAAAAAGCGACTGGAAAAATGGAGCTCAGGGGCCCTGCAATTCACAAACCTGCAGAGTTATAAATGATAACTCTCGTCCACAAATATATTGAGGGAAGGCAACGAAGAGGCTTTGAAAGCAAGGCAGAATTGCAGGAAACAGATTTCAGGAGGTAGATTCGAATCGCCTTGAAAGCACATGAAAAGCGGCAAAACGTGGACAATGATGCCCTTGGCCAAAAAGGGTGTATGCGTTTTTTCCTGAATATATTCAGGAAAAAACGCATACGCCCTTTTTGGCCAACCAAGCAACCTGGAAAGGCAAATCAGCGCTCCAAAGAAGTCTCGCTTCCCAGCGGGCAAAAGGGCCATGCGGAAAAAAGTGTCCAAACCAGAAATGCAGGACCGGCCATGGAGAAATGGGAGCCTTGCTACGCTGATGGGCGGGATGTAAATTGCCAACAGCCACTCTGGAGAAGTGTACGGTGTGGCCTGAAACATCTAAAAAACACAGCTTGGAGAGCATAGGGCACTTCCACTCATGGGCGTATAAATTGGGAAAACTAAAAATCAGCAAGACACAGGCACCCCAAAGTTGAGGGCTGCTCTGTTGACAAGAACCCCCACTTCATTACACCTTAAATATCCTAGGAAAGAGAAAAGTGGATAAAGAAGTTGTGGTCCACATGTACAATGGAATATCACTCAGCCATGAAATCAACGTCATAAGGCTAGTAGCAGCACGATGAGTGGATTTAGGTACGACGATTCTAAGTGAAATAAGTCACACAGAAAAAGACACTTATCATAAGATATCACTTATAGAGGGAATGTAAAAACCGCTACACTTGAACTGAATTACAAAACAGAACAGAGTCACACGTTCAGAAAACACACTATGGCTGCTGAACGGGAAAGGTGAGGTGGGGTGATGCATAAAACAAGGGTTTCAAATTAGCTCAGATACCGTTCCATAAACCCAATATGTAGTAGACAAGACCTACTCCTTGCTCAGTGAACTGGACTCAACACCCCCTATTCACCGCACAAGAATATATCTGACTAGTAAGAATCTTCAAACCTATGTATTGATATCTCTCTGTAAGTGAGTCAAGGGGGTGTAAAGCGGCATAAACACAGCCGTGAAAAGCAGCTAAACCCCATTATAAAAATAAATGACTTTTCAAAAGCCGTGAAACAAAGACAGTGAAAGAGAGAGAAATTCTTACAAAATTCGTTCAGGGGTTGTGATGCCACCTGGATTGACCATATCTAGACCCACAGCTGATTGAGACATAAGAGTGGACACTCTTGGGGCTCAGAGGTTTGGTGAGGTTGCATGAGCCAACGCAGACCCTTTAAAGTAATACTGCATGGTACCCATCCCTTGGGTCCCTAATCTCCACGTTCAAGGGCATCTTCCTACGTCGAAAACATGCTTGAGAAACCCAGAAGATGGTACACCGTGTGATCGGGAAAGGTTTCTAAAACGCACCTCATTTCTCATCTCCTTGTGCTCGGGTTCGCCATTCCAGCCGCTTTACTAGCCATCTCCCTCCTTGGAGAATCAGCACCTTTAACCTCCTGTTCCGTACAGGTTGCAAATTGTCCTGAGGATGAACGGGAAGAGGGGGAACCAATGAGAGACTAGCTCTAGGGGTTGGGACAGGCACAGGTCACTCTATTTTCCCATCAGGAAGAAGAAGTAACCACAACCTCAGCCTGCCCCCCAGAATCAGAAGAGGGCCTGAAGCAATCCTGCACTTTTGCAGTCAGCTCCCAAAAAAGCGACTGGAAAAATGGAGCTCAGGGGCACTGCAATTCACAAACCTGCAGAGTTATAAATGATAACTCTCGTCCACAAATATATTGAGGGAAGGCAACGAAGAGGCTTTGAAAGCAAGGCAGAATTGCAGGAAACAGATTTCAGGAGGTAGATTCGAATCGCCTTGAAAGCACATGAAAAGCGGCAAAACGTGGACAATGATGCCCTTGGCCAAAAAGGGTGTATGCGTTTTTTCCTGAATATATTCAGGAAAAAACGCATACGCCCTTTTTGGCCAACCAAGCAACCTGGAAAGGCAAATCAGCGCTCCAAAGAAGTCTCGCTTCCCAGCGGGCAAAAGGGGCATGCGGAAAAAAGTGTCCAAACCAGAAATGCAGGACCGGCCATGGAGAAATGGGAGCCTTGCTACGCTGATGGGCGGGATGTAAATTGCCAACAGCCACTCTGGAGAAGTGTACGGTGTGGCCTGAAACATCTAAAAAACACAGCTTGGAGGGCATAGGGCACTTCCACTCATGGGCGTATAAATTGGGAAAACTAAAAATCAGCAAGACACAGGCACCCCAAAGTTGAGGGCTGCTCTGTTGACAAGAACCCCCACTTCATTACACCTTAAATATCCTAGGAAAGAGGAAAGTGGATAAAGAAGTTGTGGTCCACATGTACAATGGAATATCACTCAGCCATGAAATCAACGTCATAAGGCTAGTAGCAGCACGATGAGTGGATTTAGGTACGACGATTCTAAGTGAAATAAGTCATACAGAAAAAGACACTTATCATAAGATATCACTTATAGAGGTAATGTAAAAACCGCTACACTTGAACTGAATTACAAAACAGAACAGAGTCACACGTTCAGAAAACACACTATGGCTGCTGAACGGGAAAGGTGAGGTGGGGTGATGCATAAAACAAGGGTTTCAAATTAGCTCAGATACCGTTCCATAAACCCAATATGTAGTAGACAAGACCTACTCCTTGCTCAGTGAACTGGACTCAACACCCCCTATTCACCGCACAAGAATATATCTGACTAGTAAGAATCTTCAAACCTATGTATTGATATCTCTCTGTAAGTGAGTCAAGGGGGTGTAAAGCGGCATAAACACAGCCGTGAAAAGCAGCTAAACCCCATTATAAAAATAAATGACTTTTCAAAACCCGTGAAACAAAGACAGTGAAAGAGAGAGAAATTCTTACAAAATTCGTTCAGGGCTGTGATGCCACCTGGATTGACCATATCTAGACCCACAGCTGATTGAGACATAAGGGTGGACACTCTTGGGGCTCAGAGGTTTGGTGAGGTTGCATGAGCCAACGCAGACCCTTTAAAGTAATACTGCATGGTACCCATCCCATGGGTCCCAAATCTCCAGGTTCAAGGGCATCTTCCTACGTCGAAAACATGCATGAGAAAACCAGAAGATGGTACACCATGTGATCGGGAAAGGTTTCTAAAACACACCTCATTTCTCATCTCCTTGTGCTCGGGTTCACCATTCCAGCCGCTTTACTAGCCATCTCCCTCCTTGGAGAATCAGCACCTTTAACCTCCTGTTCCATACAGGTTGCAATTTATCCTGAGGATGAACGGGAAGAGGGGGAACCAATGAGAGACTAGCTCTAGGGGTTGGGACAGGCACAGGTCACTCTATTTTCCCATCAGGAAGAAGAATTAACCACAAGCTCAGCCTGCCCCCCAGAACCAGAAGAGGGCCTGAAGCAATCCTGCACTTTTGCGGCCAGCTCCCAAAAAAGCGACTGGAAAAATGGAGCTCAGGGGCACTGAAATTCACAAACCTGCAGAGTTATAAATGATAACTCTCGTCCACAAATATATTGAGGGAAGGCAACGAAGAGGCTTTGAAAGCAAGGCAGAATTGCAGGAAACAGATTTCAGGAGGTAGATTCGAATCGCCTTGAAAGCACATGAAAAGCGGCAAAATGTGGACAATGATGCCCTTGGCCAAAAAGGGCGTATGCGTTTTTTCCTGAATATATTCAGGAAAAAACGCATACGCCCTTTTTGGCCAACCAAGCAACCTGGAAAGGCAAATCAGCGCTCCAAAGAAGTCTCGCTTCCCAGCGGGCAAAAGGGCCATGCGGAAAAAAGTGTCCAAACCAGAAATGCAGGACCGGCCATGGAGAAATGGGAGCCTTGCTACGCTGATGGGCGGGATGTAAATTGCCAACAGCCACTCTGGAGAAGTGTACGGTGTGTCCTGAAACATCTAAAAAACACAGCTTGGAGGGCATAGGGCACTTCCACTCATGGGCGTATAAATTGGGAAAACTAAAAATCAGCAAGACACAGGCACCCGAAAGTTGAGGGCTGCTCTGTTGACAAGAACGCACACTTCATTTCACCTTAAATATCCTAGGAAAGAGAAAAGTGGATAAAGAAGTTGTGGTCCTCATGTACAATGGAATATCACTCAGCCATGAAATCAACGTCATAAGGCTAGTAGCAGCACGATGAGTGGATTTAGGTACGACGATTCTAAGTGAAATAAGTCACACAGAAAAAGACACTTATCATAAGATATCACTTATAGAGGGAATGTAAAAACCGCTACACTTGAACTGAATTACAAAACAGAACAGAGTCACACGTTCAGAAAACACACTATGGCTGCTGAACGGGAAAGGTGAGGTGGGGTGATGCATAAAACAAGGGTTTCAAATTAGCTCAGATACCGTTCCATAAACCCAATATGTAGTAGACAAGACCTACTCCTTGCTCAGTGAACTGGACTCAACACCCCCTATTCACCGCACAAGAATATATCTGACTAGTAAGAATCTTCAAACCTATGTATTGATATCTCTCTGTAAGTGAGTCAAGGGGGTGTAAAGCGGCATAAACACAGCCGTGAAAAGCAGCTAAACCCCATTATAAAAATAAATTACTTCTCAAAACCCGTGAAACAAAGACAGTGAAAGAGAGAGAAATTCTTACAAAATTCGTTCAGGGGCTGTGATGCCACCTGGATTGACCATATCTAGACCCACAGCTGATTGAGACATAAGGGTGGACACTCTTGGGGCTCAGAGGTTTGGTGAGGTTGCATGAGCCAACGCAGACTCTTTAAAGTAATACTGCATGGTACCCATCCCATGGGTCCCAAATCTCCAGGTTCAAGGGCATCTTCCTACGTCGAAAACATGCATGAGAAAACCAGAAGATGGTACACCATGTGATCGGGAAAGGTTTCTAAAACACACCTCATTTCTCATCTCCTTGTGCTCGGGTACACCATTCCAGCCGCTTTACTAACCATCTCCCTCCTTGGAGAATCAGCACCTTTAACCTCCTGTTCCATACAGGTTGCAATTTGTCCTGAGGATGAACGGGAAGAGGGGGAACCAATGAGAGACTAGCTCTAGGGGTTGGGACAGGCACAGGTCACTCTATTTTCCCATCAGGAAGAAGAATTAACCACAAGCTCAGCCTGCCCCCCAGAACCAGAAGAGGGCCTGAAGCAATCCTGCACTTTTGCGGCCAGCTCCCAAAAAAGCGACTGGAAAAATGGAGCTCAGGGGCACTGCAATTCACAAACCTGCAGAGTTATAAATGATAACTCTCGTCCACAAATATATTGAGGGAAGGCAACGAAGAGGCTTTGAAAGCAAGGCAGAATTGCAGGAAACAGATTTCAGGAGGTAGATTCGAATCGCCTTGAAAGCACATGAAAAGCGGCAAAACGTGGACAATGATGCCCTTGGCCAAAAAGGGCGTATGCGTTTTTTCCTGAATATATTCAGGAAAAAACGCATACGCCCTTTTTGGCCAACCAAGCAACCTGGAAAGGCAAATCAGCGCTCCAAAGAAGTCTCGCTTCCCAGCGGGCAAAAGGGCCATGCGGAAAAAAGTGTCCAAACCAGAAATGCAGGACCGGCCATGGAGAAATGGGAGCCTTGCTACGCTGATGGGCGGGATGTAAATTGCCAACAGCCACTCTGGAGAAGTGTACGGTGTGTCCTGAAACATCTAAAAAACACAGCTTGGAGAGCATAGGGCACTTCCACTCATGGGCGTATAAATTGGGAAAACTAAAAATCAGCAAGACACAGGCACCCCAAAGTTTAGGGCTGCTCTGTTGACAAGAACCCCCACTTCATTACACCTTAAATATCCTAGGAAAGAGAAAAGTGGATAAAGAAGTTGTGGTCCACATGTACAATGGAATATCACTCAGCCATGAAATCAACGTCATAAGGCTAGTAGCAGCACGATGAGTGGATTTAGGTACGACGATTCTAAGTGAAATAAGTCACAGAGAAAAAGACACTTATCATAAGATATCACTTATAGAGGGAATGTAAAAACCGCTACACTTGAACTGAATTACAAAACAGAACAGAGTCACACGTTCAGAAAACACACTATGGCTGCTGAACGGGAAAGGTGAGGTGGGGTGATGCATAAAACAAGGGTTTCAAATTAGCTCAGATACCGTTCCATAAACCCAATATGTAGTAGACAAGACCTACTCCTTGCTCAGTGAACTGGACTCAACACCCCCTATTCACCGCACAAGAATATATCTGACTAGTAAGAATCTTCAAACCTATGTATTGATATCTCTCTGTAAGTGAGTGAAGGGGGTGTAAAGCGGCATAAACACAGCCGTGAAAAGCAGCTAAACCCCATTATAAAAATAAATTACTTTTCAAAACCCGTGAAACAAAGACAGTGAAAGAGAGAGAAATTCTTACAAAATTCGTTCAGGGGCTGTGATGCCACCTGGATTGACCATATCTAGACCCACAGCTGATTGAGACATAAGGGTGGACATTCTTGGGGCTCAGAGTTTTGGTGAGGTTGCATGCGCCAACGCAGACCCTTTAAAGTAATACTGCATGGTACCCATCCCATGGGTCCCAAATCTCCAGGTTCAAGGGCATCTTCCTACTTCGAAAACATGCATGAGAAAACCAGAAGATGGTACACCATGTGATCGGGAAAGGTTTCTAAAACACACCTCATTTCTCATCTCCTTGTGCTCGGGTTCACCATTCCAGCCGCTTTACTAACCATCTCCCTCCTTGGAGAATCAGCACCTTTAACCTCCTGTTCCATACAGGTTGCAATTTGTCCTGAGGATGAACGGGAAGAGGGGGAACCAATGAGAGACTAGCTCTAGGGGTTGGGACAGGCACAGGTCACTCTATTTTCCCATCAGGAAGAAGAATTAACCACAAGCTCAGCCTGCCCCCCAGAACCAGAAGAGGGCCTGAAGCAATCCTGCACTTTTGCGGCCAGCTCCCAAAAAAGCGACTGGAAAAATGGAGCTCAGGGGCACTGCAATTCACAAACCTGCAGAGTTATAAATGATAACTCTCGTCCACAAATATATTGAGGGAAGGCAACGAAGAGGCTTTGAAAGCAAGGCAGAATTGCAGGAAACAGATTTCAGGAGGTAGATTCGAATCGCCTTGAAAGCACATGAAAAGCGGCAAAACGTGGACAATGATGCCCTTGGCCAAAAAGGGCGTATGCGTTTTTTCCTGAATATATTCAGGAAAAAACGCATACGCCCATTTGGCCAACCAAGCAACCTGGAAAGGCAAATCAGCCCTCCAAAGAAGTCTCGCTTCCCAGCGGGCAAAAGGGCAATGCGGAAAAAAGTGTCCAAACCAGCAATGCAGGACCAGCCATGGAAAAATGGGAGCCTTGCTACGCTGATGGGCGGGATGTAAATTGCCAACAGCCACTCTGGAGAAGTGTACGGTGTGGCCTGAAACATCTAAAAAACACAGCTTGGAGAGCATAGGGCACTTCCACTCATGGGCGTATAAATTGGGAAAACTAAAAATCAGCAAGACACAGGCACCCCAAAGTTGAGGGCTGCTCTGTTGACAAGAACCCCCACTTCAATACACCTTAAATATCCTAGGAAAGAGAAAAGTGGATAAAGAAGTTGTGGTCCACATGTACAATGGAATATCACTCAGCCATGAAATCAACGTCATAAGGCTAGTAGCAGCACGATGAGTGGATTTAGGTACGACGATTCTAAGTGAAATAAGTCACACAGAAAAAGACACTTATCATAAGATATCACTTATAGAGGGAATGTAAAAACCGCTACACTTGAACTGAATTACAAAACAGAACAGAGTCACACGTTCAGAAAACACACTATGGCTGCTGAACGGGAAAGGTGAGGTGGGGTGATGCATAAAACAAGGGTTTCAAATTAGCTCAGATACCGTTCCATAAACCCAATATGTAGTAGACAAGACCTACTCCTTGCTCAGTGAACTGGACTCAACACCCCCTATTCACCGCACAAGAATATATCTGACTAGTAAGAATCTTCAACCCTATGTATTGATATCTCTCTGTAAGTGCGTCAAGGGGGTGTAAAGCGGCATAAACACAGCCGTGAAAAGCAGCTAAACCCCATTATAAAAATAAATTACTTTTCAAAACCCGTGAAACAAAGACAGTGAAAGAGAGAGAAATTCTTACAAAATTCGTTCAGGGGCTGTGATGCCACCTGGATTGACCATATCTAGACCCACAGCTGATTGAGACATAAGGGTGGACATTCTTGGGGCTCAGAGGTTTGGTGAGGTTGCATGCGCCAACGCAGACCCTTTAAAGTAATACTGCATGGTACCCATCCCATGGGTCCCAAATCTCCAGGTTCAAGGGCATCTTCCTACTTCGAAAACATGCATGAGAAAACCAGAAGATGGTACACCATGTGATCGGGAAAGGTTTCTAAAACACACCTCATTTCTCATCTCCTTGTGCTCGGGTTCACCATTCCAGCCGCTTTACTAACCATCTCCCTCCTTGGAGAATCAGCACCTTTAACCTCCTGTTCCATACAGGTTGCAATTTGTCCTGAGGATGAACGGGAAGAGGGGGAACCAATGAGAGACTAGCTCTAGGGGTTGGGACAGGCACAGGTCACTCTATTTTCCCATCAGGAAGAAGAATTAACCACAAGCTCAGCCTGCCCCCCAGAACCAGAAGAGGGCCTGAAGCAATCCTGCACTTTTGCGGCCAGCTCCCAAAAAAGCGACTGGAAAAATGGAGCTCAGGGGCACTGCAATTCACAAACCTGCAGAGTTATAAATGATAACTCTCGTCCACAAATATATTGAGGGAAGGCAACGAAGAGGCTTTGAAAGCAAGGCAGAATTGCAGGAAACAGATTTCAGGAGGTAGATTCGAATCGCCTTGGAAGCACATGAAAAGCGGCAAAACGTGGACAATGATGCCCTTGGCCAAAAAGGGCGTATGCGTTTTTTCCTGAATATATTCAGGAAAAAACGCATACGCCCATTTGGCCAACCAAGCAACCTGGAAAGGCAAATCAGCCCTCCAAAGAAGTCTCGCTTCCCAGCGGGCAAAAGGGCAATGCGGAAAAAAGTGTCCAAACCAGCAATGCAGGACCAGCCATGGAAAAATGGGAGCCTTGCTACGCTGATGGGCGGGATGTAAATTGCCAACAGCCACTCTGGAGAAGTGTACGGTGTGGCCTGAAACATCTAAAAAACACAGCTTGGAGAGCATAGGGCACTTCCACTCATGGGCGTATAAATTGGGAAAACTAAAAATCAGCAAGACACAGGCACCCCAAAGTTGAGGGCTGCTCTGTTGACAAGAACCCCCACTTCAATACACCTTAAATATCCTAGGAAAGAGAAAAGTGGATAAAGAAGTTGTGGTCCACATGTACAATGGAATATCACTCAGCCATGAAATCAACGTCATAAGGCTAGTAGCAGCACGATGAGTGGATTTAGGTACGACGATTCTAAGTGAAATAAGTCACACAGAAAAAGACACTTATCATAAGATATCACTTATAGAGGGAATGTAAAAACCGCTACACTTGAACTGAATTACAAAACAGAACAGAGTCACACGTTCAGAAAACACACTATGGCTGCTGAACGGGAAAGGTGAGGTGGGGTGATGCATAAAACAAGGGTTTCAAATTAGCTCAGATACCGTTCCATAAACCCAATATGTAGTAGACAAGACCTACTCCTTGCTCAGTGAACTGGACTCAACACCCCCTATTCACCGCACAAGAATATATCTGACTAGTAAGAATCTTCAACCCTATGTATTGATATCTCTCTGTAAGTGCGTCAAGGGGGTGTAAAGCGGCATAAACACAGCCGTGAAAAGCAGCTAAACCCCATTATAAAAATAAATTACTTTTCAAAACCCGTGAAACAAAGACAGTGAAAGAGAGAGAAATTCTTACAAAATTCGTTCAGGGGCTGTGATGCCACCTGGATTGACCATATCTAGACCCACAGCTGATTGAGACATAAGGGTGGACACTCTTGGGCCTCAGAGGTTTGGTGAGGTTGCATGAGCCAACGCAGACCCTTTAAAGTAATACTGCATGGTACCCATCCCATGGGTCCCAAATCTCCAGGTTCAAGGGCATCTTCCTACGTCGAAAACATGCATGAGAAAACCAGAAGATGGTACACCATGTGATCGGGAAAGGTTTCTAAAACACACCTCATTTCTCATCTCCTTGTGCTCGGGTTCACCATTCCAGCCGCTTTACTAGCCATCTCCCTCCTTGGAGAATCAGCACCTTTAACCTCCTGTTCCATACAGGTTGCAATTTGTCCTGAGGATGAACGGGAAGAGGGGGAACCAATGAGAGACTAGCTCTAGGGGTTGGGACAGGCACAGGTCACTCTATTTTCCCATCAGGAAGAAGAGTTAACCACAAGCTCAGCCTGCCCCCCAGAACCAGAAGAGGGCCTGAAGCAATCCTGCACTTTTGCGGCCAGCTCCCAAAAAAGCGACTGGAAAAATGGAGCTCAGGGGCACTGCAATTCACAAACCTGCAGAGTTATAAATGATAACTCTCGTCCACAAATATATTGAGGGAAGGCAACGAAGAGGCTTTGAAAGCAAGGCAGAATTGCAGGAAACAGATTTCAGGAGGTAGATTCGAATCGCCTTGTAAGCACATGAAAAGCGGCAAAACGTGGACAATGATGCCCTTGGCCAAAAAGGGCGTATGCGTTTTTTCCTGAATATATTCAGGAAAAAACGCATACGCCCTTTTTGGCCAACCAAGCAACCTGGAAAGGCAAATCAGCGCTCCAAAGAAGTCTCGCTTCCCAGCGGGCAAAAGGGCCATGCGGAAAAAAGTGTCCAAACCAGAAATGCAGGACCGGCCATGGAGAAATGGGAGCCTTGCTACGCTGATGGGCGGGATGTAAATTGCCAACAGCCACTCTGGAGAAGTGTACGGTGTGGCCTGAAACATCTAAAAAACACAGCTTGGAGAGCATAGGGCACTTCCACTCATGGGCGTATAAATTGGGAAAACTAAAAATCAGCAAGACACAGGCACCCCAAAGTTGAGGGCTGCTCTGTTGACAAGAACCCCCACTTCATTACACCTTAAATATCCTAGGAAAGAGAAAAGTGGATAAAGAAGTTGTGGTCCACATGTACAATGGAATATCACTCAGCCATGAAATCAACGTCATAAGGCTAATAGCAGCACGATGAGTGGATTTAGGTACGACGATTCTAAGTGAAATAAGTCACACAGAAAAAGACACTAATCATAAGATATCACTTATAGAGGGAATGTAAAAACCGCTACACTTGAACTGAATTACAAAACAGAACAGAGTCACACGTTCAGAAAACACACTATGGCTGCTGAACGGGAAAGGTGAGGTGGGGTGATGCATAAAACAAGGGTTTCAAATTAGCTCAGATACCGTTCCATAAACCCAATATGTAGTAGACAAGACCTACTCCTTGCTCAGTGAACTGGACTCAACACCCCCTATTCACCGCACAAGAATATATCTGACTAGTAAGAATCTTAAAACCTATGTATTGATATCTCTCTGTAAGTGAGTCAAGGGGGTGTAAAGCGGCATAAACACAGCCGTGAAAAGCAGCTAAACCCCATTATAAAAATAAATTACTTTTCAAAACCCGTGAAACAAAGACAGTGAAAGAGAGAGAAATTCTTACAAAATTCGTTCAGGGGCTGTGATGCCACCTGGATTGACCATATCTAGACCCACAGCTGATTGAGACATAAGGGTGGACATTCTTGGGGCTCAGAGGTTTGGTGAGGTTGCATGAGCCAACGCAGACCCTTTAAAGTAATACTGCATGGTACCCATCCCATGGGTCCCAAATCTCCAGGTTCAAGGGCATCTTCCTACGTCGAAAACATGCATGAGAAAACCAGAAGATGGTACACCATGTGATCGGGAAAGGTTTCTAAAACACACCTCATTTCTCATCTCCTTGTGCTCGGGTTCACCATTCCAGCCGCTTTACTAGCCATCTCCCTCCTTGGAGAATCAGCACCTTTAACCTCCTGTTCCATACAGGTTGCAATTTGTCCTGAGGATGAACGGGAAGAGGGGGAACCAATGAGAGACTAGCTCTAGGGGTGGGGACAGGCACAGGTCACTCTATTTTCCCATCAGGAAGAAGAGTTAACCACAAGCTCAGCCTGCCCCCCAGAACCAGAAGAGGGCCTGAAGCAATCCTGCACTTTTGCGGCCAGCTCCCAAAAAAGCGACTGGAAAAATGGAGCTCAGGGGCACTGCAATTCACAAACCTGCAGAGTTATAAATGATAACTCTCGTCCACAAATATATTGAGGGAAGGCAACGAAGAGGCTTTGAAAGCAAGGCAGAATGGCAGGAAACAGATTTCAGGAGGTAGATTCGAATCGCCTTGAAAGCACATGAAAAGCGGCAAAACGTGGACAATGATGCCCTTGGCCAAAAAGGGCGTATGCGTTTTTTCCTGAATATATTCAGGAAAAAACGCATACGCCCTTTTTGGCCAACCAAGCAACCTGGAAAGGCAAATCAGCGCTCCAAAGAAGTCTCGCTTCCCAGCGGGCAAAAGGGCCATGCGGAAAAAAGTGTCCAAACCAGAAATGCAGGACCGGCCATGGAGAAATGGGAGCCTTGCTACGCTGTTGGGCGGGATGTAAATTGCCAACAGCCACTCTGGAGAAGTGTACGGTGTGGCCTGAAACATCTAAAAAACACAGCTTGGAGGGCATAGGGCACTTCCACTCATGGGCGTATAAATTGGGAAAACTAAAAATCAGCAAGACACAGGCACCCCAAAGTTGAGGGCTGCTCTGTTGACAAGAACCCCCACTTCATTACACCTTAAATATCCTAGGAAAGAGAAAAGTGGATAAAGAAGTTGTGGTCCACATGTACAATGGAATATCACTCAGCCATGAAATCAACGTCATAAGGCTAGTAGCAGCACGATGAGTGGATTTAGGTACGACGATTCTAAGTGAAATAAGTCACACAGAAAAAGACACTTATCATAAGATATCACTTATAGAGGGAATGTAAAATCCGCTACACTTGAACTGAATTACAAAACAGAACAGAGTCACACGTTCAGAAAACACACTATGGCTGCTGAACGGGAAAGGTGAGGTGGGGTGATGCATAAAACAAGGGTTTCAAATTAGCTCAGATACCGTTCCATAAACCCAATATGTAGTAGACAAGACCTACTCCTTGCTCAGTGAACTGGACTCAACACCCCCTATTCACCGCACAAGAATATATCTGACTAGTAAGAATCTTCAAACCTATGTATTGATATCTCTCTGTAAGTGAGTCAAGGGGGTGTAAAGCGGCATAAACACAGCCGTGAAAAGCAGCTAAACCCCATTATAAAAATAAATTACTTTTCAAAACCCGTGAAACAAAGACAGTGAAAGAGAGAGAAATTCTTACAAAATTCGTTCAGGGGCTGTGATGCCACCTGGATTGACCATATCTAGACCCACAGCTGATTGAGACATAAGGGTGGACACTCTTGGGGCTCAGAGGTTTAGTGAGGTTGCATGAGCCAACGCAGACCCTTTAAAGTAATACTGCATGGTACCCATCCCATGGGTCCCAAATCTCCAGGTTCAAGGGCATCTTCCTACGTCGAAAACATGCATGAGAAAACCAGAAGATGGTACACCATGTGATCGGGAAAGGTTTCTAAAACACACCTCATTTCTCATCTCCTTGTGCTCGGGTTCACCATTCCAGCCGCTTTACTAGCCATCTCCCTCCTTGGAGAATCAGCACCTTTAACCTCCTGTTCCATACAGGTTGCAATTTATCCTGAGGATGAACGGGAAGAGGGGGAACCAATGAGAGACTAGCTCTAGGGGTTGGGACAGGCACAGGTCACTCTATTTTCCCATCAGGAAGAAGAATTAACCACAAGCTCAGCCTGCCCCCCAGAACCAGAAGAGGGCCTGAAGCAATCCTGCACTTTTGCGGCCAGCTCCCAAAAAAGCGACTGGAAAAATGGAGCTCAGGGGCCCTGCAATTCACAAACCTGCAGAGTTATAAATGATAACTCTCGTCCACAAATATATTGAGGGAAGGCAACGAAGAGGCTTTGAAAGCAAGGCAGAATTGCAGGAAACAGATTTCAGGAGGTAGATTCGAATCGCCTTGAAAGCACATGAAAAGCGGCAAAACGTGGACAATGATGCCCTTGGCCAAAAAGGGCGTATGCGTTTTTTCCTGAATATATTCAGGAAAAAACGCATACGCCCTTTTTGGCCAACCAAGCAACCTGGAAAGGCAAATCAGCGCTCCAAAGAAGTCTCGCTTCCCAGCGGGCAAAAGGGCCATGCGGAAAAAAGTGTCCAAACCAGAAATGCAGGACCGGCCATGGAGAAATGGGAGCCTTGCTACGCTGATGGGCGGGATGTAAATTGCCAACAGCCACTCTGGAGAAGTGTACGGTGTGTCCTGAAACATCTAAAAACACAGCTTGGAGGGCATAGGGCACTTCCACTCATGGGCGTATAAATTGGGAAAACTAAAAATCAGCAAGACACAGGCACCCGAAAGTTGAGGGCTGCTCTGTTGACAAGAACGCACACTTCATTTCACCTTAAATATCCTAGGAAAGAGAAAAGTGGATAAAGAAGTTGTGGTCCTCATGTACAATGGAATATCACTCAGCCATGAAATCAACGTCATAAGGCTAGTAGCAGCACGATGAGTGGATTTAGGTACGACGATTCTAAGTGAAATAAGTCACAGAGAAAAAGACACTTATCATAAGATATCACTTATAGAGGGAATGTAAAAACCGCTACACTTGAACTGAATTACAAAACAGAACAGAGTCACACGTTCAGAAAACACACTATGGCTGCTGAACGGGAAAGGTGAGGTGGGGTGATGCATAAAACAAGGGTTTCAAATTAGCTCAGATACCGTTCCATAAACCCAATATGTAGTAGACAAGACCTACTCCTTGCTCAGTGAACTGGACTCAACACCCCCTATTCACCGCACAAGAATATATCTGACTAGTAAGAATCTTCAAACCTATGTATTGATATCTCTCTGTAAGTGAGTCAAGGGGGTATAAAGCGGCATAAACACAGCCGTGAAAAGCAGCTAAACCCCATTATAAAAATAAATTACTTTTCAAAACCCGTGAAACAAAGACAGTGAAAGAGAGAGAAATTCTTACAAAATTCGTTCAGGGGCTGTGATGCCACCTGGATTGACCATATCTAGACCCACAGCTGATTGAGACATAAGGGTGGACACTCTTGGGGCTCAGAGGTTTGGTGAGGTTGCATGAGCCAACGCAGACCCTTTAAAATAATACTGCATGGTACCCATCCCATGGGTTCCAAATCTCCAGGTTCAAGGGCATCTTCCTACGTCGAAAACATGCTTGAGAAAACCAGAAGGTGGTACACCATGTGATCGGGAAAGGTTTCTAAAACACACCTCATTTCTCATCTCCTTGTGCTCGGGTTCACCATTCCAGCCGCTTTACTAGCCATCTCCCTCCTTGGAGAATCAGCACCTTTAACCTCCTGTTCCATACAGGTTGCAATTTGTCCTGAGGATGAACGGGAAGAGGGGGAACCAATGAGAGACTAGCTCTAGGGGTTGGGACAGGCAGAGGTCACTCTATTTTCCCATCAGGAAGAAGAATTAACCACAAGCTCAGCCTGCCCCCCAGAACCAGAAGAGGGCCTGAAGCAATCCTGCACTTTTGCGGCCAGCTCCCAAAAAAGCGACTGGAAAAATGGAGCTCAGGGGCACTGAAATTCACAAACCTGCAGAGTTATAAATGATAACTCTCGTCCACAAATATATTGAGGGAAGGCAACGAAGAGGCTTTGAAAGCAAGGCAGAATTGCAGGAAACAGATTTCAGGAGGTAGATTCGAATCGCCTTGAAAGCACATGAAAAGCGGCAAAATGTGGACAATGATGCCCTTGGCCAAAAAGGGCGTATGCGTTTTTTCCTGAATATATTCAGGAAAAAACGCATACGCCCTTTTTGGCCAACCAAGCAACCTGGAAAGGCAAATCAGCGCTCCAAAGAAGTCTCGCTTCCCAGCGGGCAAAAGGGCCATGCGGAAAAAAGTGTCCAAACCAGAAATGCAGGACCGGCCATGGAGAAATGGGAGCCTTGCTACGCTGATGGGCGGGATGTAAATTGCCAACAGCCACTCTGGAGAAGTGTACGGTGTGTCCTGAAACATCTAAAAAACACAGCTTGGAGGGCATAGGGCACTTCCACTCATGGGCGTATAAATTGGGAAAACTAAAAATCAGCAAGACACAGGCACGCGAAAGTTGAGGGCTGCTCTGTTGACAAGAACGCACACTTCATTTCACCTTAAATATCCTAGGAAAGAGAAAAGTGGATAAAGAAGTTGTGGTCCTCATGTACAATGGACTATCACTCAGCCATGAAATCAACGTCATAAGGCTAGTAGCAGCACGATGAGTGGATTTAGGTACGACGATTCTAAGTGAAATAAGTCACACAGAAAAAGACACTTATCATAAGATATCACTTATAGAGGGAATGTAAAAACCGCCACACTTGAACTGAATTACAAAACAGAACAGAGTCACACGTTCAGAAAACACACTATGGCTGCTGAACGGGAAAGGTGAGGTGGGGTGATGCATAAAACAAGGGTTTCAAATTAGCTCAGATACCGTTCCATAAACCCAATATGTAGTAGACAAGACCTACTCCTTGCTCAGTGAACTGGACTCAACACCCCCTATTCACCGCACAAGAATATATCTGACTAGTAAGAATCTTCAAACCTATGTATTGATATCTCTCTGTAAGTGAGTCAAGGGGGTATAAAGCGGCATAAACACAGCCGTGAAAAGCAGCTAAACCCCATTATAAAAATAAATTACTTTTCAAAACCCGTGAAACAAAGACAGTGAAAGAGAGAGAAATTCTTACAAAATTCGTTCAGGGGCTGTGATGCCACCTGGATTGACCATATCTAGACCCACAGCTGATTGAGACATAAGGGTGGACACTCTTGGGGCTCAGAGGTTTGGTGAGGTTGCATGAGCCAACGCAGACCCTTTAAAATAATACTGCATGGTACCCATCCCATGGGTCCCAAATCTCCAGGTTCAAGGGCATCTTCCTACGTCGAAAACATGCTTGAGAAAACCAGAAGGTGGTACACCATGTGATCGGGAAAGGTTTCTAAAACACACCTCATTTCTCATCTCCTTGTGCTCGGGTTCACCATTCCAGCCGCTTTACTAGCCATCTCCCTCCTTGGAGAATCAGCACCTTTAACCTCCTGTTCCATACAGGTTGCAATTTGTCCTGAGGATGAACGGGAAGAGGGGGAACCAATGAGAGACTAGCTCTAGGGGTTGGGACAGGCAGAGGTCACTCTATTTTCCCATCAGGAAGAAGAATTAACCACAAGCTCAGCCTGCCCCCCAGAACCAGAAGAGGGCCTGAAGCAATCCTGCACTTTTGCGGCCAGCTCCCAAAAAAGCGACTGGAAAAATGGAGCTCAGGGGCACTGAAATTCACAAACCTGCAGAGTTATAAATGATAACTCTCGTCCACAAATATATTGAGGGAAGGCAACGAAGAGGCTTTGAAAGCAAGGCAGAATTGCAGGAAACAGATTTCAGGAGGTAGATTCGAATCGCCTTGAAAGCACATGAAAAGCGGCAAAATGTGGACAATGATGCCCTTGGCCAAAAAGGGCGTATGCGTTTTTTCCTGAATATATTCAGGAAAAAACGCATACGCCCTTTTTGGCCAACCAAGCAACCTGGAAAGGCAAATCAGCGCTCCAAAGAAGTCTCGCTTCCCAGCGGGCAAAAGGGCCATGCGGAAAAAAGTGTCCAAACCAGAAATGCAGGACCGGCCATGGAGAAATGGGAGCCTTGCTACGCTGATGGGCGGGATGTAACTTGCCAACAGCCACTCTGGAGAAGTGTACGGTGTGGCCTGAAACATCTAAAAAACACAGCTTGGAGAGCATAGGGCACTTCCACTCATGGGCGTATAAATTGGGAAAACTAAAAATCAGCAAGACACAGGCACCCCAAAGTTGAGGGCTGCTCTGTTGACAAGAACCCCCACTTCATTACACCTTAAATATCCTAGGAAAGAGAAAAGTGAATAAAGAAGTTGTGGTCCACATGTACAATGGAATATCACTCAGCCATGAAATCAACGTCATAAGGCTAGTAGCAGCACGATGAGTGGATTTAGGTACGACGATTCTAAGTGAAATAAGTCACACAGAAAAAGACACTTCTCATAAGATATCACTTATAGAGGGAATGTAAAAACCGCTACACTTGAACTGAATTACAAAACAGAACAGAGTCACACGTTCAGAAAACAAACTATGGCTGCTGAACGGGAAAGGTGAGGTGGGGTGATGCATAAAACAAGGGTTTCAAATTAGCTCAGATACCGTTCCATAAACCCAATATGTAGTAGACAAGACCTACTCCTTGCTCAGTGAACTGGACTCAACACCCCCTATTCACCGCACAAGAATATATCTGACTAGTAAGAATCTTCAAACCTATGTATTGATATCTCTCTGTAAGTGAGTCAAGGGGGTGTAAAGCGGCATAAACACAGCCGTGAAAAGCAGCTAAACCCCATTATAAAAATAAATGACTTTTCAAAAGCCGTGAAACAAAGACAGTGAAAGAGAGAGAAATTCTTACAAAATTCGTTCAGGGGTTGTGATGCCACCTGGATTGACCATATCTAGACCCACAGCTGATTGAGACATAAGAGTGGACACTCTTGGGGCTCAGAGGTTTGGTGAGGTTGCATGAGCCAACGCAGACCCTTTAAAGTAATACTGCATGGTACCCATCCCTTGGGTCCCAAATCTCCAGGTTCAAGGGCATCTTCCTACGTCGAAAACATGCTTGAGAAACCCAGAAGATGGTACACCGTGTGATCGGGAAAGGTTTCTAAAACGCACCTCATTTCTCATCTCCTTGTGCTCGGGTTCGCCATTCCAGCCGCTTTACTAGCCATCTCCCTCCTTGGAGAATCAGCACCTTTAACCTCCTGTTCCATACAGGTTGCAATTTGTCCTGAGGATGAACGGGAAGAGGGGGAACCAATGAGAGACTAGCTCTAGGGGTTGGGACAGGCACAGGTCACTCTATTTTCCCATCAGGAAGAAGAATTAACCACAAGCTCAGCCTGCCCCCCAGAACCAGAAGAGGGCCTGAAGCAATCCTGCACTTTTGTGGCCAGCTCCCAAAAAAGCGACTGGAAAAATGGAGCTCAGGGGCCCTGCAATTCACAAACCTGCAGAGTTATAAATGATAACTCTCGTCCACAAATATATTGAGGGAAGGCAACGAAGAGGCTTTGAAAGCAAGGCAGAATTGCAGGAAACAGATTTCAGGAGGTAGATTCGAATCGCCTTGAAAGCACATGAAAAGCGGCAAAACGTGGACAATGATGCCCTTGGCCAAAAAGGGCGTATGCGTTTTTTCCTGAATATATTCAGGAAAAAACGCATACGCCCTTTTTGGCCAACCAAGCAACCTGGAAAGGCAAATCAGCGCTCCAAAGAAGTCTCGCTTCCCAGCGGGCAAAAGGGCCATGCGGAAAAAAGTGTCCAAACCAGAAATGCAGCACCGGCCATGGAGAAATGGGAGCCTTGCTACGCTGATGGGCGGGATGTAAATTGCCAACAGCCACTCTGGAGAAGTGTACGGTGTGGCCTGAAACATCTAAAAAACACAGCTTGGAGAGCATAGGGCACTTCCACTCATGGGCGTATAAATTGGGAAAACTAAAAATCAGCAAGACACAGGCACCCCAAAGTTGAGGGCTGCTCTGTTGACAAGAACCCCCACTTCATTACACCTTAAATATCCTAGGAAAGAGAAAAGTGTATAAAGAAGTTGTGGTCCACATGTACAATGGAATATCACTCAGCCATGAAATCAACGTCATAAGGCTAGTAGCAGCACGATGAGTGGATTTAGGTACGACGATTCTAAGTGAAATAAGTCACACAGAAAAAGACACTTATCATAAGATATCACTTATAGAGGGAATGTAAAAACCGCTACACTTGAACTGAATTACAAAACAGAACAGAGTCACACGTTCAGAAAACACACTATGGCTGCTGAACGGGAAAGGTGAGGTGGGGTGATGCATAAAGCAAGGGTTTCAAATTAGCTCAGATACCGTTCCATAAACCCAATATGTAGTAGACAAGACCTACTCCTTGCTCAGTGAACTGGACTCAACACCCCCTATTCACCGCACAAGAATATATCTGACTAGTAAGAATCTTCAAACCTATGTATTGATATCTCTCTGTAAGTGAGTCAAGGGGGTGTAAAGCGGCATAAACACAGCCGTGAAAAGCAGCTAAACCCCATTATAAAAATAAATGACTTTTCAAAACCCGTGAAACAAAGACAGTGAAAGAGAGAGAAATTCTTACAAAATTCGTTCAGGGGTTGTGATGCCACCTGGATTGACCATATCTAGACCCACAGCTGATTGAGACATAAGAGTGGACACTCTTGGGGCTCAGAGGTTTGGTGAGGTTGCATGAGCCAACGCAGACCCTTTAAAGTAATACTGCATGGTACCCATCCCTTGGGTCCCTAATCTCCACGTTCAAGGGCATCTTCCTACGTCGAAAACATGCTTGAGAAACCCAGAAGATGGTACACCGTGTGATCGGGAAAGGTTTCTAAAACGCACCTCATTTCTCATCTCCTTGTGCTCGGGTTCGCCATTCCAGCCGCTTTACTAGCCATCTCCCTCCTTGGAGAATCAGCACCTTTAACCTCCTGTTCCGTACAGGTTGCAAATTGTCCTGAGGATGAACGGGAAGAGGGGGAACCAATGAGAGACTAGCTCTAGGGGTTGGGACAGGCACAGGTCACTCTATTTTCCCATCAGGAAGAAGAAGTAACCACAACCTCAGCCTGCCCCCCAGAACCAGAAGAGGGCCTGAAGCAATCCTGCACTTTTGCGGTCAGCTCCCAAAAAAGCGACTGGAAAAATGGAGCTCAGGGGCACTGCAATTCCCAAACCTGCAGAGTTATAAATGATAACTCTCGTCCACAAATATATTGAGGGAAGGCAACGAAGAGGCTTTGAAAGCAAGGCAGAATTGCAGGAAACAGATTTCAGGAGGTAGATTCGAATCGACTTGAAAGCACATGAAAAGCGGCAAAACGTGGACAATGATGCCGTTGGCCAAAAAGGGCGTATGCGTTTTTTCCTGAATATATTCAGGAAAAAACGCATACGCCCTTTCTGGCCAACCAAGCAACCTGGAAAGGCAAATCAGCGCTCCAAAGAAGTCTCGCTTCCCAGCGGGCAAAAGGGCAATGCGGAAAATAGTGTCCAAACCAGAAATGCAGGACCGGCCATGGAGAAATGGGAGCCTTGCTACGCTGATGGGCGGGATGTAAATTGCCAACAGCCACTCTGGAGAAGTGTACGGTGTGGCCTGAAACATCTAAAAAACACAGCTTGGAGAGCATAGGGCACTTCCACTCATGGGCGTATAAATTGGGAAAACTAAAAATCAGCAAGACACAGGCACCCCAAAGTTGAGGGCTGCTCTGTTGACAAGAACCCCCACTTCATTACACCTTAAATATCCTAGGAAAGAGAAAAGTGGATAACGAAGTTTTGGTCCACATGCACAATGGAATATCACTCAGCCATGAAATCAACGTCATAAGGCTAGTAGCAGCACGATGAGTGGATTTAGGTACGACGATTCTAAGTGAAATAAGTCACACAGAAAAAGACACTTATCATAAGATATCACTTATAGAGGGAATGTAAAAACCGCTACACTTGAACTGAATTACAAAACAGAACAGAGTCACACGTTCAGAAAACACACTATGGCTGCTGAACGGGAAAGGTGAGGTGGGGTGATGCATAAAACAAGGGTTTCAAATTAGCTCAGATACCGTTCCATAAACCCAATATGTAGTAGACAAGACCTACTCCTTGCTCAGTGAACTGGACTCAACACCACCTATTCACCGCACAAGAATATATCTGACTAGTAAGAATCTTCAAACCTATGTATTGATATCTCTCTGTAAGTGAGTCAAGGGGGTGTAAAGCGGCATAAACACAGCCGTGAAAAGCAGCTAAACCCCATTATAAAAATAAATTACTTTTCAAAACCCATGAAACAAAGACAGTGAAAGAGAGAGAAATTCTTACAAAATTCGTTCAGGGGCTGTGATGCCACCTGGATTGACCATATCTAGACCCACAGCTGATTGAGACATAAGGGTGGACATTCTTGGGGCTCAGAGGTTTGGTGAGGTTGCATGAGCCAACGCAGACCCTTTAAAGTAATACTGCATGGTACCCATCCCATGGGTCCCAAATCTCCAGGTTCAAGGGCATCTTCCTACGTCGAAAACATGCACGAGAAAACCAGAAGATGGTACACCATGTGATCGGGAAAGGTTTCTAAAACACACCTCATTTCTCATCTCCTTGTGCTCGGGTTCACCATTCCAGCCGCTTTACTAACCATCTCCCTCCTTGGAGAATCAGCACCTTTAACCTCCTGTTCCATACAGGTTGCAATTTGTCCTGAGGATGAACGGGAAGAGGGGGAACCAATGAGAGACTAGCTCTAGGGGTTGGGACAGGCACAGGTCACTCTATTTTCCCATCAGGAAGAAGAATTAACCACAAGCTCAGCCTGCCCCCCAGAACCAGAAGAGGGCCTGAAGCAATCCTGCACTTTTGCGGCCAGCTCCCAAAAAAGCGACTGGAAAAATGGAGCTCAGGGGCACTGCAATTCACAAACCTGCAGAGTTATAAATGATAACTCTCGTCCACAAATATATTGAGGGAAGGCAACGAAGAGGCTTTGAAAGCAAGGCAGAATTGCAGGAAACAGATTTCAGGAGGTAGATTCGAATCGCCTTGAAAGCACATGAAAAGCGGCAAAACGTGGACAATGATGCCCTTGGCCAAAAAGGGCGTATGCGTTTTTTCCTGAATATATTCAGGAAAAAACGCATACGCCCTTTTTGGCCAACCAAGCAACCTGGAAAGGCAAATCAGCGCTCCAAAGAAGTCTCGCTTCCCAGCGGGCAAAAGGGCCATGCGGAAAACAGTGTCCAAACCAGAAATGCAGGACCGGCCATGGAGAAATGGGAGCCTTGCTATGCTGATGGGCGGGATGTAAATTGCCAACAGCCACTCTGGAGAAGTGTACGGTGTGGCCTGAAACATCTAAAAAACACAGCTTGGAGAGCATAGGGCACTTCCACTCATGGGCGTATAAATTGGGAAAACTAAAAATCAGCAAGACACAGGCACCCCAAAGTTGAGGGCTGCTCTGTTGACAAGAACCCCCACTTCATTACACCTTACATATCCTAGGAAAGAGAAAAGTGGATAACGAAGTTGTGGTCCACATGTACAATGGAATATCACTCAGCCATGAAATCAACGTCATAAGGCTAGTAGCAGCACGATGAGTGGATTTAGGTACGACGATTCTAAGTGAAATAAGTCACACAGAAAAAGACACTTATCATAAGATATCACTTATAGAGGGAATGTAAAAACCGCTACACTTGAACTGAATTACAAAACAGAACAGAGTCACACGTTCAGAAAACACACTATGGCTGCTGAACGGGAAAGGTGAGGTGGGGTGATGCATAAAACAAGGGTTTCAAATTAGCTCAGATACCGTTCCATAAACCCAATATGTAGTAGACAAGACCTACTCCTTGCTCAGTGAACTGGACTCAACACCCCCTATTCACCGCACAAGAATATATCTGACTAGTAAGAATCTTCAAACCTATGTATTGATATCTCTCTGTAAGTGAGTCAAGGGGGTGTAAAGCGGCATAAACACAGCCGTGAAAAGCAGCTAAACCCCATTATAAAAATAAATTACTTTTCAAAACCCGTGAAACAAAGACAGTGAAAGAGAGAGAAATTCTTACAAAATTCGTTCAGGGGCTGTGATGCCACCTGGATTGACCATATCTAGACCCACAGCTGATTGAGACATAAGGGTGGACACTCTTGGGGCTCAGAGGTTTGGTGAGGTTGCATGAGCCAACGCAGACCCTTTAAAGTAATACTGCATGGTACCCATCCCATGGGTCCCAAATCTCCAGGTTCAAGGGCATCTTCCTACGTCGAAAACATGCATGAGAAAACCAGAAGATGGTACACTATGTGATCGGGAAAGGTTTCTAAAACACACCTCATTTCTCATCTCCTTGTGCTCGGGTTCACCATTCCAGCCGCTTTACTAACCATCTCCCTCCTTGGAGAATCAGCACCTTTAACCTCCTGTTCCATACAGGTTGCAATTTGTCCTGAGGATGAACGGGAAGAGGGGGAACCAATGAGAGACTAGCTCTAGGGGTTGGGACAGGCACAGGTCACTCTATTTTCCCATCAGGAAGAAGAATTAACCACAAGCTCAGCCTGCCCCCCAGAACCAGAAGAGGGCCTGAAGCAATCCTGCACTTTTGCGGCCAGCTCCCAAAAAAGCGACTGGAAAAATGGAGCTCAGGGGCACTGCAATTCACAAACCTGCAGAGTTATAAATGATAACTCTCGTCCACAAATATATTGAGGGAAGGCAACGAAGAGGCTTTGAAAGCAAGGCAGAATTGCAGGAAACAGATTTCAGGAGGTAGATTCGAATCGCCTTGAAAGCACATGAAAAGCGGCAAAACGTGGAGAATGATGCCCTTGGCCAAAAAGGGCGTATGCGTTTTTTCCTGAATATATTCAGGAAAAAACGCATACGCCCTTTTTGGCCAACCAAGCAACCTGGAAAGGCAAATCAGCGCTCCAAAGAAGTCTCGCTTCCCAGCGGGCAAAAGGGCCATGCGGAAAAAAGTGTCCAAACCAGAAATGCAGCACCGGCCATGGAGAAATGGGAGCCTTGCTACGCTGATGGGCGGGATGTAAATTGCCAACAGCCACTCTGGAGAAGTGTACGGTGTGTCCTGAAACATCTAAAAAACACAGCTTGGAGAGCATAGGGCACTTCCACTCATGGGCGTATAAATTGGGAAAACTAAAAATCAGCAAGACACAGGCACCCCAAAGTTGAGGGCTGCTCTGTTGACAAGAACCCCCACTTCATTACACCTTAAATATCCTAGGAAAGAGAAAAGTGGATAACGAAGTTGTGGTCCACATGTACAATGGAATATCACTCAGCCATGAAATCCACGTCATAAGGCTAGTAGCAGCACGATGAGTGGATTTAGGTACGACGATTCTAAGTGAAATAAGTCACACAGAAAAAGACACTTATCATAAGATATCACTTATAGAGGGAATGTAAAAACCGCTACACTTGAACTGAATTACAAAACAGAACAGAGTCACACGTTCAGAAAACACACTATGGCTGCTGAACGGGAAAGGTGAGGTGGGGTGATGCATAAAACAAGGGTTTCAAATTAGCTCAGATACCGTTCCATAAACCCAATATGTAGTAGACAAGACCTACTCCTTGCTCAGTGAACTGGACTCAACACCCCCTATTCACCGCACAAGAATATATCTGACTAGTAAGAATCTTCAAACCTATGTATTGATATCTCTCTGTAAGTGAGTCAAGGGGGTGTAAAGCGGCATAAACACAGCCGTGAAAAGCAGCTAAACCCCATTATAAAAATAAATTACTTTTCAAAACCCGTGAAACAAAGACAGTGAAAGAGAGAGAAATTCTTACAAAATTCGTTCAGGGGCTGTGATGCCACCTGGATTGACCATATCTAGACCCACAGCTGATTGAGACATAAGGGTGGACACTCTTGGGGCTCAGAGGTTTGGTGAGGTTGCATGAGCCAACGCAGACCCTTTAAAGTAATACTGCATGGTACCAATCCCATGGGTCCCAAATCTCCAGGTTCAAGGGCATCTTCCTACGTCGAAAACATGCATGAGAAAACCAGAAGATGGTACACTATGTGATCGGGAAAGGTTTCTAAAACACACCTCATTTCTCATCTCCTTGTGCTCGGGTTCACCATTCCAGCCGCTTTACTAACCATCTCCCTCCTTGGAGAATCAGCACCTTTAACCTCCTGTTCCATACAGGTTGCAATTTGTCCTGAGGATGAACGGGAAGAGGGGGAACCAATGAGAGACTAGCTCTAGGGGTTGGGACAGGCACAGGTCACTCTATTTTCCCATCAGGAAGAAGAATTAACCACAAGCTCAGCCTGCCCCCCAGAACCAGAAGAGGGCCTGAAGCAATCCTGCACTTTTGCGGCCAGCTCCCAAAAAAGCGACTGGAAAAATGGAGCTCAGGGGCACTGCAATTCACAAACCTGCAGAGTTATAAATGATAACTCTCGTCCACAAATATATTGAGGGAAGGCAACGAAGAGGCTTTGAAAGCAAGGCAGAATTGCAGGAAACAGATTTCAGGAGGTAGATTCGAATCGCCTTGAAAGCACATGAAAAGCGGCAAAACGTGGACAATGATGCCCTTGGCCAAAAAGGGCGTATGCGTTTTTTCCTGAATATATTCAGGAAAAAACGCATACGCCCTTTTTGGCCAACCAAGCAACCTGGAAAGGCAAATCAGCGCTCCAAAGAAGTCTCGCTTCCCAGCGGGCAAAAGGGCCATGCGGAAAAAAGTGTCCAAACCAGAAATACAGCACCGGCCATGGAGAAATGGGAGCCTTGCTACGCTGATGGGCGGGATGTAAATTGCCAACAGCCACTCTGGAGAAGTGTACGGTGTGGCCTGAAACATCTAAAAAACACAGCTTGGAGAGCATAGGGCACTTCCACTCATGGGCGTATAAATTGGGAAAACTAAAAATCAGCAAGACACAGGCACCCCAAAGTTGAGGGCTGCTCTGTTGACAAGAACCCCCACTTCATTACACCTTACATATCCTAGGAAAGAGAAAAGTGGATAACGAAGTTGTGGTCCACATGTACAATGGAATATCACTCAGCCATGAAATCAACGTCATAAGGCTAGTAGCAGCACGATGAGTGGATTTAGGTACGACGATTCTAAGTGAAATAAGTCACACAGAAAAAGACACTTATCATAAGATATCACTTATAGAGGGAATGTAAAAACCGCTACACTTGAACTGAATTACAAAACAGAACAGAGTCACACGTTCAGAAAACACACTATGGCTGCTGAACGGGAAAGGTGAGGTGGGGTGATGCATAAAACAAGGGTTTCAAATTAGCTCAGATACCGTTCCATAAACCCAATATGTAGTAGACAAGACCTACTCCTTGCTCAGTGAACTGGACTCAACACCCCCTATTCACCGCACAAGAATATATCTGACTAGTAAGAATCTTCAAACCTATGTATTGATATCTCTCTGTAAGTGAGTCAAGGGGGTGTAAAGCGGCATAAACACAGCCGTGAAAAGCAGCTAAACCCCATTATAAAAATAAATTACTTTTCAAAACCCGTGAAACAAAGACAGTGAAAGAGAGAGAAATTCTTACAAAATTCGTTCAGGGGCTGTGATGCCACCTGGATTGACCATATCTAGACCCACAGCTGATTGAGACATAAGGGTGGACATTCTTGGGGCTCAGAGGTTTGGTGAGGTTGCATGAGCCAACGCAGACCCTTTAAAGTAATACTGCATGGTACCCATCCCATGGGTCCCAAATCTCCAGGTTCAAGGGCATCTTCCTACGTCGAAAACATGCTTGAGAAACCCAGAAGATGGTACACTATGTGATCGGGAAAGGTTTCTAAAACGCACATCATTTCTCATCTCCTTGTGCTCGGGTTCGCCATTCCAGCCGCTTTACTAGCCATCTCCCTCCTTGGTGAATCAGCACCTTTAACCTCCTGTTCCATACAGGTTGCAATTTGTCCTGAGGATGAACGGGAAGAGGGGGAACCAATGAGAGACTAGCTCTAGGGGTTGGGACAGGCACAGGTCACTCTATTTTCCCATCAGGAAGAAGAATTAACCACAAGCTCAGCCTGCCCCCCAGAACCAGAAGAGGGCCTGAAGCAATCCTGCATTTTTGTGGCCAGCTCCCAAAAAGGCGACTGGAAAAATGGAGCTCAGGGGCCCTGCAATTCACAAACCTGCAGAGTTAGAAATGATAACTCTCGTCCACAAATATATTGAGGGAAGGCAACGAAGAGGCTTTGAAAGCAAGGCAGAATTGCACGAAACAGATTTCAGGAGGTAGATTCGAATCGCCTTGAAAGCACATGAAAAGCGGCAAAACGTGGAGAATGATGCCCTTGGCCAAAAAGGGCGTATGCCTTTTTTCCTGAATATATTCAGGAAAAAACGCATACGCCCTTTTTGGCCAACCAAGCAACCTGGAAAGGCAAATCAGCGCTCCAAAGAAGTCTCGCTTCCCAGCGGGCAAAAGGGCCATGCGGAAAAAAGTGTCCAAACCATAAATGCAGGACCGGCCATGGAGAAATGGGAGCCTTGCTACGCTGATGGGCGGGATGTAAATTGCCAACAGCCACTCTGGAGAAGTGTACGGTGTGGCCTGAAACATCTAAAAAACACAGCTTGGAGAGCATAGGGCACTTCCACTCATGGGCGTATAAAATGGGAAAACTAAAAATCAGCAAGACACAGGCACCCCAAAGTTGAGGGCTGCTCTGTTGACAAGAACCCCCACTTCATTACACCTTAAATATTCTAGGAAAGAGAAAAGTGGATAACGAAGTTGTGGTCCACATGTACAATGGAATATCACTCAGCCATGAAATCAACGTCATAAGGCTAGTAGCAGCACGATGAGTGGATTTAGGTACGACGATTCTAAGTGAAATAAGTCACACAGAAAAAGACACTTATCCTAAGATATCAGTTATAGAGGGAATGTAAAAACCGCTTCACTTGAACTGAATTACAAAACAGAACAGAGTCACACGTTCAGAAAACACACTATGGCTGCTGAACGGGAAAGGTGAGGTGGGGTGATGCATAAAACAAGGGTTTCAAATTAGCTCAGATACCGTTCCATAAACCCAATATGTAGTAGACAAGACCTACTCCTTGCTCAGTGAACTGGACTCAACACCCCCTATTCACCGCACAAGAATATATCTGACTAGTAAGAATCTTCAAACCTATGTATTGATATCTCTCTGTAAGTGAGTCAAGGGGGTGTAAAGCGGCATAAACACAGCCGTGAAAAGCAGCTAAACCCCATTATAAAAATAAATTACTTTTCAAAACCCGTGAAACAAAGACAGTGAAAGAGAGAGAAATTCTTACAAAATTCGTTCAGGGGCTGTGATGCCACCTGGATTGACCATATCTAGACCCACAGCTGATTGAGACATAAGGGTGGACACTCTTGGGGCTCAGAGGTTTGGTGAGGTTGCATGAGCCAACGCAGACCCTTTAAAGTAATACTGCATGGTACCAATCCCATGGGTCCCAAATCTCCAGGTTCAAGGGCATCTTCCTACGTCGAAAACATGCATGAGAAAACCAGAAGATGGTACACTATGTGATCGGGAAAGGTTTCTAAAACACACCTCATTTCTCATCTCCTTGTGCTCGGGTTCACCATTCCAGCCGCTTTACTAACCATCTCCCTCCTTGGAGAATCAGCACCTTTAACCTCCTGTTCCATACAGGTTGCAATTTGTCCTGAGGATGAACGGGAACAGGGGGAACCAATGAGAGACTAGCTCTAGGGGTTGGGACAGGCACAGGTCACTCTATTTTCCCATCAGGAAGAAGAATTAACCACAAGCTCAGCCTGCCCCCCAGAACCAGAAGAGGGCCTGAAGCAATCCTGCACTTTTGCGGCCAGCTCCCAAAAAAGCGACTGGAAAAATGGAGCTCAGGGGCACTGCAATTCACAAACCTGCAGAGTTATAAATGATAACTCTCGTCCACAAATATATTGAGGGAAGGCAACGAAGAGGCTTTGAAAGCAAGGCAGAATTGCAGGAAACAGATTTCAGGAGGTAGATTCGAATCGCCTTGAAAGCACATGAAAAGCGGCAAAACGTGGAGAATGATGCCCTTGGCCAAAAAGGGCGTATGCGTTTTTTCCTGAATATATTCAGGAAAAAACGCATACGCCCTTTTTGGCCAACCAAGCAACCTGGAAAGGCAAATCAGCGCTCCAAAGAAGTCTCGCTTCCCAGCGGGCAAAAGGGCCATGCGGAAAAAAGTGTCCAAACCATAAATGCAGGACCGGCCATGGAGAAATGGGAGCCTTGCTACGCTGATGGGCGGGATGTAAATTGCCAACAGCCACTCTGGAGAAGTGTACGGTGTGGCCTGAAACATCTAAAAAACACAGCTTGGAGAGCATAGGGCACTTCCACTCATGGGCGTATAAAATGGGAAAACTAAAAATCAGCAAGACACAGGCACCCCAAAGTTGAGGGCTGCTCTGTTGACAAGAACCCCCACTTCATTACACCTTAAATATTCTAGGAAAGAGAAAAGTGGATAACGAAGTTGTGGTCCACATGTACAATGGAATATCACTCAGCCATGAAATCAACGTCATAAGGCTAGTAGCAGCACGATGAGTGGATTTAGGTACGACGATTCTAAGTGAAATAAGTCACACAGAAAAAGACACTTATCCTAAGATATCAGTTATAGAGGGAATGTAAAAACCGCTTCACTTGAACTGAATTACAAAACAGAACAGAGTCACACGTTCAGAAAACACACTATGGCTGCTGAACGGGAAAGGTGAGGTGGGGTGATGCATAAAACAAGGGTTTCAAATTAGCTCAGATACCGTTCCATAAACCCAATATGTAGTAGACAAGACCTACTCCTTGCTCAGTGAACTGGACTCAACACCCCCTATTCACCGCACAAGAATATATCTGACTAGTAAGAATCTTCAAACCTATGTATTGATATCTCTCTGTAAGTGAGTCAAGGGGGTGTAAAGCGGCATAAACACAGCCGTGAAAAGCAGCTAAACCCCATTATAAAAATAAATTACTTTTCAAAACCCGTGAAACAAAGACAGTGAAAGAGAGAGAAATTCTTACAAAATTCGTTCAGGGGCTGTGATGCCACCTGGATTGACCATATCTAGACCCACAGCTGATTGAGACATAAGGGTGGACACTCTTGGGGCTCAGAGGTTTGGTGAGGTTGCATGAGCCAACGCAGACCCTTTAAAGTAATACTGCATGGTACCAATCCCATGGGTCCCAAATCTCCAGGTTCAAGGGCATCTTCCTACGTCGAAAACATGCATGAGAAAACCAGAAGATGGTACACTATGTGATCGGGAAAGGTTTCTAAAACACACCTCATTTCTCATCTCCTTGTGCTCGGGTTCACCATTCCAGCCGCTTTACTAACCATCTCCCTCCTTGGAGAATCAGCACCTTTAACCTCCTGTTCCATACAGGTTGCAATTTGTCCTGAGGATGAACGGGAACAGGGGGAACCAATGAGAGACTAGCTCTAGGGGTTGGGACAGGCACAGGTCACTCTATTTTCCCATCAGGAAGAAGAATTAACCACAAGCTCAGCCTGCCCCCCAGAACCAGAAGAGGGCCTGAAGCAATCCTGCACTTTTGCGGCCAGCTCCCAAAAAAGCGACTGGAAAAATGGAGCTCAGGGGCACTGCAATTCACAAACCTGCAGAGTTATAAATGATAACTCTCGTCCACAAATATATTGAGGGAAGGCAACGAAGAGGCTTTGAAAGCAAGGCAGAATTGCAGGAAACAGATTTCAGGAGGTAGATTCGAATCGCCTTGAAAGCACATGAAAAGCGGCAAAACGTGGAGAATGATGCCCTTGGCCAAAAAGGGCGTATGCGTTTTTTCCTGAATATATTCAGGAAAAAACGCATACGCCCTTTTTGGCCAACCAAGCAACCTGGAAAGGCAAATCAGCGCTCCAAAGAAGTCTCGCTTCCCAGCGGGCAAAAGGGCCATGCGGAAAAAAGTGTCCAAACCAGAAATACAGCACCGGCCATGGAGAAATGGGAGCCTTGCTACGCTGATGGGCGGGATGTAAATTGCCAACAGCCACTCTGGAGAAGTGTACGGTGTGGCCTGAAACATCTAAAAAACACAGCTTGGAGAGCATAGGGCACTTCCACTCATGGGCGTATAAATTGGGAAAACTAAAAATCAGCAAGACACAGGCACCCCAAAGTTGAGGGCTGCTCTGTTGACAAGAACCCCCACTTCATTACACCTTAAATATCCTAGGAAAGAGAAAAGTGGATAAAGAAGTTGTGGTCCACATGTACAATGGAATATCACTCAGCCATGAAATCAACGTCATAAGGCTAGTAGCAGCACGATGAGTGGATTTAGGTACGACGATTCTAAGTGAAATAAGTCACACAGAAAAAGACACTTATCATAAGATATCACTTATAGAGGGAATGTAAAAACCGCTACACTTGAACTGAATTACAAAACAGAACAGAGTCACACGTTCAGAAAACACACTATGGCTGCTGAACGGGAAAGGTGAGGTGGGGTGATGCATAAAACAAGGGTTTCAAATTAGCTCAGATACCGTTCCATAAACCCAATATGTAGTAGACAAGACCTACTCCTTGCTCAGTGAACTGGACTCAACACCCCCTATTCACCGCACAAGAATATATCTGACTAGTAAGAATCTTAAAACCTATGTATTGATATCTCTCTGTAAGTGAGTCAAGGGGGTGTAAAGCGGCATAAACACAGCCGTGAAAAGCAGCTAAACCCCATTATAAAAATAAATTACTTTTCAAAACCCGTGAAACAAAGACAGTGAAAGAGAGAGAAATTCTTACAAAATTCGTTCAGGGGCTGTGATGCCACCTGGATTGACCATATCTAGACCCACAGCTGATTGAGACATAAGGGTGGACACTCTTGGGGCTCAGAGGTTTGGTGAGGTTGCATGAGCCAACGCAGACCCTTTAAAGTAATACTGCATGGTACCCATCCCATGGGTCCCAAATCTCCAGGTTCAAGGGCATCTTCCTACGTCGAAAACATGCATGAGAAAACCAGAAGATGGTACACTATGTGATCGGGAAAGGTTTCTAAAACACACCTCATTTCTCATCTCCTTGTGCTCGGGTTCACCATTCCAGCCGCATTACTAACCATCTCCCTCCTTGGAGAATCAGCACCTTTAACCTCCTGTTCCATACAGCTTGCAATTTGTCCTGAGGATGAACGGGAAGAGGGGGAACCAATGAGAGACTAGCTCTAGGGGTTGGGACAGGCACAGGTCACTCTATTTTCCCATCAGGAAGAAGAATTAAGCACAAGCTCAGCCTGCCCCCCAGAACCAGAAGAGGGCCTGAAGCAATCCTGCACTTTTCCGGTCAGCTCCCAAAAAAGCGACTGGAAAAATGGAGCTCAGGGGCACTGCAATTCACAAACCTGCAGAGTTATAAATGATAACTCTCGTCCACAAATATATTGAGGGAAGGCTACGAAGAGGCTTTGAAAGCAAGGCAGAATTGCAGGAAACAGATTTCAGGAGGTAGATTCGAATCGCCTTGAAAGCACATGAAAAGCGGCAAAACGTGGACAATGATGCCCTTGGCCAAAAAGGGCGTATGCGTTTTTTCCTGAATATATTCAGGAAAAAACGCATACGCCCTTTTTGGCCAACCAAGCAACCTGGAAAGGCAAATCAGCGCTCCAAAGAAGTCTCGCTTCCCAGCGGGCAAAAGGGCCATGCGGAAAAAAGTGTCCAAACCAGAAATGCAGGACCGGCCATGGAGAAATGGGAGCCTTGCTACGCTGATGGGCGGGATGTAAATTGCCAGCAGCAACTCTGGAGAAGTGTAAGGTGTGGCCTGAAACATGTAAAAAACACAGCTTGGAGAGCATAGGGCACTTCCACTCATGGGCGTATAAATTGGGAAAACTAAAAATCAGCAAGACACAGGCACCGCAAAGTTGAGGGCTGCTCTGTTGACAAGAACGCCCACTTCATTTCACCTTAAATATCCTAGGAAAGAGAAAAGTGGATAAAGAAGTTGTGGTCCACATGTACAATGGAATATCACTCAGCCATGAAATCAACGTCATAAGGCTAGTAGCAGCACGATGAGTGGATTTAGGTACGACGATTCTAAGTGAAATAAGTCACACAGAAAAAGACACTTATCATAAGATATCACTTATAGAGGGAATGTAAAAACCGCTACACTTGAACTGAATTACAAAACAGAACAGAGTCACACGTTCAGAAAACACACTATGGCTGCTGAACGGGAAAGGTGAGGTGGGGTGATGCATAAAACAAGGGTTTCAAATTAGCTCAGATACCGTTCCATAAACCCAATATGTAGTAGACAAGACCTACTCCTTGCTCAGTGAACTGGACTCAACACCCCCTATTCACCGCACAAGAATATATCTGACTAGTAAGAATCTTCAAACCTATGTATTGATATCTCTCTGTAAGTGAGTCAAGGGGGTGTAAAGTGGCATAAACACAGCCGTGAAAAGCAGCTAAACCCCATTATAAAAATAAATGACTTTTCAAAACCCGTGAAACAAAGACAGTGAAAGAGAGAGAAATTCTTACAAAATTCGTTCAGGGGTTGTGATGCCACCTGGATTGACCATATCTAGACCCACAGCTGATTGAGACATAAGAGTGGACACTCTTGGGGCTCAGAGGTTTGGTGAGGTTGCATGAGCCAACGCAGACCCTTTAAAGTAATACTGCATGGTACCCATCCCTTGGGTCCCAAATCTCCAGGTTCAAGGGCATCTTCCTACGTCGAAAACATGCTTGAGAAACCCAGAAGATGGTACACCGTGTGATCGGGAAAGGTTTCTAAAACGCACCTCATTTCTCATCTCCTTGTGCTCGGGTTCGCCATTCCAGCCGCTTTACTAGCCATCTCCCTCCTTGGAGAATCAGCACCTTTAACCTCCTGTTCCATACAGGTTGCAATTTGTCCTGAGGATGAACGGGAAGAGGGGGAACCAATGAGAGACTAGCTCTAGGGGTTGGGACAGGCACAGGTCACTCTATTTTCCCATCAGGAAGAAGAATTAACCACAAGCTCAGCCTGCCCCCCAGAACCAGAAGAGGGCCTGAAGCAATCCTGCACTTTTGCGGTCAGCTCCCAAAAAAGCGACTGGAAAAATGGAGCTCAGGGGCACTGCAATTCACAAACCTGCAGAGTTATAAATGATAACTCTCGTCCACAAATATATTGAGGGAAGGCAACGAAGAGGCTTTGAAAGCAAGGCAGAATTGCAGGAAACAGATTTCAGGAGGTAGATTCGAATCGCCTTGAAAGCACATGAAAAGCAGCAAAACGTGGACAATGATGCCCTTGGCCAAAAAGGGCGTATGCGTTTTTTCCTGAATATATTCAGGAAAAAACGCATACGCCCTTTTTGGCCAACCAAGCAACCTGGAAAGGCAAATCAGCGCTCCAAAGAAGTCTCGCTTCCCAGCGGGCAAAAGGGCCATGCGGAAAAAAGTGTCCAAACCAGAAATGCAGGACCGGCCATGGAGAAATGGGAGCCTTGCTACGCTGATGGGCGGGATGTAAATTGCCAGCAGCAACTCTGGAGGAGTGTAAGGTGTGGCCTGAAACATGTAAAAAACACAGCTTGGAGAGCATAGGGCACTTCCACTCATGGGCGTATAAATTGGGAAAACTAAAAATCAGCAAGACACAGGCACCGCAAAGTTGAGGGCTGCTCTGTTGACATGAACGCCCACTTCATTTCACCTTAAATATCCTAGGAAAGAGAAAAGTGGATAAAGAAGTTGTGGTCCTCATGTACAATGGAATATCACTCAGCCATGAAATCAACGTCATAAGGCTAGTAGCAGCACGATGAGTGGATTTAGGTACGACGATTCTAAGTGAAATAAGTCACACAGAAAAAGACACTTATCATAAGATATCACTTATAGAGAGAATGTAAAAACCGCTACACTTGAACTGAATTACAAAACAGAACAGAGTCACACGTTCAGAAAACACACTATGGCTGCTGAACGGGAAAGGTGAGGTGGGGTGATGCATAAAACAAGGGTTTCAAATTAGCTCAGATACCGTTCCATAAACCCAATATGTAGTAGACAAGACCTACTCCTTGCTCAGTGAACTGGACTCAACACCCCCTATTCACCGCACAAGAATATATCTGACTAGTAAGAATCTTCAACCCTATGTATTGATATCTCTCTGTAAGTGAGTCAAGGGGGTGTAAATCGGCATAAACACAGCCGTGAAAAGCAGCTAAACCCCATTATAAAAATAAATGACTTTTCAAAACCCGTGAAACAAAGACAGTGAAAGAGAGAGAAATTCTTACAAAATTCGTTCAGGGGCTGTGATGAAACCTGGATTGACCATATCTAGACCCACAGCTGATTGAGACATAAGGGTGGACACTCTTGGGGCTCAGAGGTTTGGTGAGGTTGCATGAGCCAATGCAGACCCTTTAAGGTAATACTGCATGGTACCCATCCCATGGGTCCCAAATCTCCAGGTTCAAGGGCATCTTCCTACGTCGAAAACATGCATGAGAAACCCAGAAGATGGTACACCGTGTGATCGGGAAAGGTTTCTAAAACGCACCTCATTTCTCATCTCCTTGTGCTCGGGTTCGCCATTCCAGCCGCTTTACCAGCCATCTCCCTCCTTGGAGAATCAGCACCTTTAACCTCCTGTTCCATACAGGTTGCAATTTGTCCTGAGGATGAACGGGAAGAGGGGGAACCAATGAGAGACTAGCTCTAGGGGTTGGGACAGGCACAGGTCACTCTATTTTCCCATCAGGAAGAAGAATTAACCACAAGCTCAGCCTGCCCCCCAGAACCAGAAGAGGGCCTGAAGCAATCCTGCACTTTTGCGGCCAGCTCCCAAAAAAGCGACTGGAAAAATGGAGCTCAGGGGCACTGCAATTCACAAACCTGCAGAGTTATAAATGATAACTCTCGTCCACAAATATATTGAGGGAAGGCAAGGAAGAGGCTTTGAAAGCAAGGCAGAATTGCAGGAAACAGATTTCAGGAGGTAGATTCGAATCGCCTTGAAAGCACATGAAAAGCGGCAAAACGTGGACAATGATGCCCTTGGCCAAAAAGGGCGTATGCGTTTTTTCCTGAATATATTCAGGAAAAAACGCATACGCCCTTTTTGGCCAACCAAGCCACCTGGAAAGGCAAATCAGTGCTCCAAAGAAGTCTCGCTTCCCAGCGGGCAAAAGGGCCATGCGGAAAAAGTGTCCAAACCAGAAATGCAGGACCGGCCATGTAGAAATGGGAGCCTTGCTACGCTGATGGGCGGGATGTAAATTGCCAACAGCCACTCTGGAGAAGTGTACGGTGTGTCCTGAAACATCTAAAAAAACACAGCTTGGAGAGCATAGGGCACTTCCACTCATGGGCGTATAAATTGGGAAAACTAAAAATCAGCAAGACACAGGCACCCCAAAGTTTAGGGCTGCTCTGTTGACAAGAACGCCCACTTCATTACACCTTAAATATCCTAGGAAAGAGAAAAGCGGATAAAGAAGTTGTGGTCCTCATGTACAATGGAATATCACTCAGCCATGAAATCCACGTCATAAGGCTAGTAGCAGCACGATGAGTGGATTTAGGTACGACGATTCTAAGTGAAATAAGTCACACAGAAAAAGACACTTATCATAAGATATCACTTATAGAGGGAATGTAAAAACCGCTACACTTGAACTGAATTACAAAACAGAACAGAGTCACACGTTCAGAAAACACACTACGGCTGCTGAACGGGAAAGGTGAGGTGGGGTGATGCATAAAACAAGGGTTTCAAATTAGCTCAGATACCGTTCCATAAACCCAATATGGAGTAGACAAGACCTACTCCTTTCTCAGTGAACTGGACTCAACACCCCCTATTCACCGCCCAAGAATATATCTGACTAGTAAGAATCTTAAAACCTATGTATTGCTATCTCTCTGTAAGTGAGTCAAGTGGGTGTAAAGCAGCATTAACACAGCAGTGAAAAGCAGCTAAACCCCATTATAAAAATCAATTCCTTTTAAAAACCCGTGAAACAAAGACAGTGAAAGAGAGAGAAATTCTTACAAAATTCGTTCAGGGGCTGTGATGCCACCTGGATTGACCATATCTAGACCCACAGCTGATTGAGACATAAGGGTGGACACTCTTGGGGCTCAGAGGTTTGGTGAGGTTGGGTGAGCCAACGCAGACCCTTTAAAGTAATACTGGGTGGTAGCCATCCCATGGGTCCCAAATCTCCAGGTTCAAGGGCATCTTCCTACATCGAAAACATGCATGAGAAACCCAGAAGATGGTACACCGTGTGATCGGGAAAGGTTTCTAAAACGCACCTCATTTCGCATCTCCTTGTGCTCGGGTTCACCATTCCAGCCGCTTTACTAGCAAGCTCCCTCCTTGGAGATTCAGCACCTTTAACCTCCTGTTCCGTACAGGTTGCAATTTGTCCTGAGGATGAACGGGAAGAGGTGGAACCAATGAGAGACTAGCTCTAGGTGTTGGGAGAGGCACAGCTCACTCTATTTTCCCATCAGGAAGAAGAATTAACCACAGGCTCAGCCTGCCGCCCGCAACCAGAATAGGGCCCAAAGCAATCCTGCGCTTTTGCGGCCAGCTCCCAAGAAAGCGAGCTGAAAAATGGAGCTCAGGGGCACTGCAATTCACAAACCTGCAGAGTTATAAATGATAACTCTCGTCCACAAATATATTGAGGGAAGGCAACGAAGAGGATTTGAAAGCAAGGCAGAATTGCAGAAAAAAGATTTCAGGAGGTAGATTCGAATCGCCTTTAAAGCACAGGAAAAGCAGCAAAACCTCGACAATGATGCCCTTGGCCAAAAAGGGCGTATGCGTTTTTTCCTGAATATATTCAGGAAAAAACGCATACGCCCTTTTTGGCCAACCAAGCAACCTGGAAAGGCAAATCAGCGCTACAAAGAAGTCTCGCTTCCCATCGGTCAAAAGGGCCATGCTGAATAAAGTGTCAAAACCAGAAATGCAGGACAGGCCATGGAGGAACGGGAGCCTTGCTACGCTGATGGGTGGGATGTAAATTGCCAACAGCCACTCTGGAGAAGTGGACGGTGTGTCCTGAAACATCTAAAAAACTCAGCTTAGAGAGCATAGGGCACTTCCGCTCATGGGCATAGAAATTGGGAAAACTAAAAATCAGCAAGACACAGGCACCCCAAAATTTAGGGCTGCTCTGTTGACAAGAACCTCCACTTCGTTCCACCTTAAATATCCCAGAAAAGAGAAAAATGGGTAAAGAAGTTGTGGTCCTTATGTACAATGGAATATCACTCAGCCATGAAATCAACGTCATAAGGCTAGTAGCAGCATGATGAGTGGATTTTGGTATGACGATTCTAAGTGAAATAAGTCACACAGAAAATGACACTTATCCTAAGATATCACTTATAGAGGGAATGTAAAAACCACTACACTTGAACTGAATTACAAAACAGAACAGAGTCACACGTTAAGAAAACACACTATGGTTGCTTAACGGGAAAGGTGAGGTGGGGTGATGCATAAAGGAAGGGTTTCAAATGAGCTCAGATACCGTTCCATAAACCCAATATGTAATAGACAAGACCTACTCCTTTCTCAGTGAACTGGACTCAACACCCCCTATTCACCGCCCAAGAATATATCTGACTAGTAAGAATCTTAAAACCTATGTATTGCTATCTCTCTGTAAGTGAGTCAAGTGGGTGTAAAGCAGCATACACACAGCAGTGAAAAGCAGCTAAACCCCATTATAAAAATCAATTACTTTTAAAAACCCGTGAAACAAAGACAGTGAAAGAGAGAGAAATTCTTAGGAAATTCGTTCAGGGGCTGTGATGCCACCTGGATTGACCATATCTAGACCCACAGCTGATTGAGACATAAGGGTGGACACTCTTGGGGCTGAGAGGTTTGGTGAGGTTGGGTGAGCAAACGCAGACCCTTTAAAGTAATACTGCGTGGTAGCCATCCCATGGGTCCCAAATCTCCAGGTTCAAGGGCATCTTCCTACATCGAAAACATGCATGAGAAACCCAGAAGATGGTACACCGTGTGATCGGGAAAGGTTTCTAAAACGCACCTCATTTCGCATCTCCTTGTGCTCGGGTTCGCCATTCCAGCCGCTTTACTAGCAAGCTCCCTCCTTGGAGATTCAGCACCTTTAACCTCCTGTTCCGTACAGGTTGCAAATTTTCCTGACGATGAACGGGAAGAGGGGGAACCAATGAGAGACTAGCTCTGGGTGTTGGGACAGGCACAGCTCACTCTATTTTCCCATCAGGAAGAAGAATTAACCACAGGCTCAGCCTGCCGCCCGGAACCAGAATAGGGCCTGAAGCAATCCTGCGCTTTTGCGGCCAGCTCCCAAGAAAGCGAGCTGAAAAATGGAGCTCAGGGGCACTGCAATTCACAAACCTGCAGAGTTATAAATGATAACTCTCATCCAAAAATATATTGAGGGACGGCAACGAAGAGGATTTGAAAGCAAGGCAGAATGGCAGGAAACAGATTTCAGGAGGTAGATTCGAATCGCCTTTAAAGCACAGGAAAAGCGGCAAAACCTCGACAATGATGCCCTTGGCCAAAGAGGGCGTATGCGTTTTTTCCTGAATATATTCAGGAAAAAACGCATACGCCCTTTTTGGCCAACCAAGCAACCTGGAAAGGCAAATCAGCGCTACAAAGAAGTCTCGCTTCCCATCGGTCAAAAGGGCCATGCTGAATAAAGTGTCAAAACCAGAAATGCACGACAGGCCATGGAGGAACGGGAGCCTTGCTACGCTGATGGGCGGGATGTAAATTGCGAACAGCCACTCTGGAAAAGTGGACGGTGTGTCCTGAAACATCTAAAAAACTCAGAGAGCATAGGGCACTTCCGCTCATGGGCATAGAAATTGGGAAAACTAAAAATCAGCAAGACACAGGCACCCCAAAGTTTAGGGCTGCTCTGTTGACAAGAACCCCCACTTCATTACACCTTAAATATCCTAGGAAAGAGAAAAGTGGATAAAGAAGTTGTGGTCCTCATGTACAATGGAATATCACTCAGCCATGAAATCAACATCATAAGGCTAGTAGGAGCATGATGAGTGGATTTAGCTACGACGATTCTAAGTGAAATAAGTCACACAGAAAACGACACTTATCCTAAGATATCAGTTATAGAGGGAATGTAAAAACCGCTTCACTTGAACTGAATTACAAAACAGAACAGTGTCACCCGTTTAGAAAACACACTATGGCTGCTTAACGGGAAAGGTGAGGTTTGGTGATGCATAAAACAAGGGTTTCAAATGAGCTCAGATACCGTTCCATAAACCCAATATGTAATAGACAAGACCTACTCCTTGCTCAGTGAACTGGACTCAACACCCCCTATTCACCGCCCAAGAATATATCTGACTAGTAAGAATCTTAAAACCTATGTATTGCCATCTCTCTGTAAGTGAGTCAAGTGGGTGTAAAGCGGCATACACACAGCAGTGAAAAGCAGCTAAACCCCATTATAAAAATCAATTACTTTTAAAAACCCGTGAAACAAAGACAGTGAAAGAGAGAGAAATTCTTACAAAATTCGTTCAGGGGCTGTGATGCCACCTGGATTTTCCATATCTAGACCCACAGCTGATTGAGACCTAGGGGTGGATAATCTTGGTGCTGAGAGATTTGGTGAGGTTGGGTGAGCCAACGCAGACCCTTTAAAGTAATACTGCGTGGTACCCATCCCATGGGTCCCAAATCTCCAGGTTCAAGGGCATCTTCCTACCTTGAAAACAGGCATGAGAAACCCAGAAGATGGTATACCATGTGATCGGGAAAGGTTTCTAAAACGCATCTCATTTCTCATCTCCTTGTGCTCAGCTTCGCCATTCCACCCGCTTTACTAGCAACCTCCCCCCTGGGAGAATCAGCACCTTTAACCTCCTGTTCCGTACAGGTTGCAATTTGTCCTGAGGATGAACGGGAAGAGGGGGAACCAATGAGAGACTAGCTCTAGGTGTTGGGACAGGCAGAGCTCACTCTATTTTCCCATCAGGAAGAAGAATTAACCACAGGCTCAGCCTGCCGCCCGGAACCAGAATAGGGCCCGAAGCAATCCTGCGCTTTTGCGGCCAGCTTCCAAGAAAGCGAGCTGAAAAATGGAGCTCAGGGGCACTGCAATTCACAAACCTGCAGAGTTATAAATGATAACTCTCGTCCACAAATATATTGAGGGAAGGCAACGAAGAGGATTTGAAAGCAAGGCAGAATTGCAGGAAACAGATTTCAGGAGGTAGATTCGAATCGCCTTTAAAGCACAGGAAAAGCGGCAAAACCTCGACAATGATGCCCTTGGCCAAAAAGGGCGTATGCGTTTTTTCCTGAATATATTCAGGAAAAAACGCATACGCCCTTTTTGGCCAACCAAGCAACCTGGAAAGGCAAATCAGTGCTACAAAGAAGTCTCGCTTCCCATCGGTCACAAGGGCCATGCTGAATAGTGTCAAAACCAGAAATGCAGCACCGGCCATGGAGGAACGGGAGCCTTGCTACGCTGATGGGCGGGATGGAAATTGCCAACAGCCACTCTGGAGAAGTGGACGGTGTGTCCTGAAACATCTAAAAAACTCAGCTTAGAGAGCATAGGGCACTTCCACTCATGGGCGTAGAAATTGGGAAAACTCAAAATCAGCAAGACACAATTCAGGGCCCAAAGTTTAGGGCTGCTCTGTTGACAAGAACCTCCACTTCGTTACACCTTAAATATCCCAGGAAAGAGAAAAATGGGTAAAGAAGTTGTGGTCCTTATGTACAATGGAATATCACTCAGCCATGAAATCAACGTCATAAGGCTAGTAGCAGCTTGATGAGTGGATTTAGGTACGACGATTCTAAGTGAAATAAGTCACACAGAAAAAGACACTTATCCTAAGATATCACTTATACAGGGAATTTACAAAGCGCTACACTTGAACTAAATTACAAAACAGAACAGAGTCACCCGTTTAGAAAACACACTATGACTGCTTAACGGGAAAGGTGAGGCGGGGTGATGCATAAAGCAAGGGTTTCAAATGACCTCAGATACCGTTCCATAAACACAATATGTAATAGACAAGACCTACTCCTTGCTCAGTGAACTGGACTCAACACCCCCTATTCACCGCCCAAGAATATATCGGACTAGTAAGAATCTTAAAACCTATGTTTTGCCATCTCTCTGTAAGTGAGTCAAGTGGGTGTAAAGCGGCATACACACAGCAGTGAAAAGCAGCTAAACCCCATTATAAAAATCAATTACTTTTAAAAACCCGTGAAACAAAGACAGTGAAAGAGAGAGAAATTCTTAGGAAATTCGTTCAGGGGCTGTGATGCCACCTGGATTGACCATATCTAGACCCAGAGCTGATTGAGACATAAGGGTGGACACTCTTGGGGCTGAGAGGTTTGGTGAGGTTGGGTGAGCCAACGCAGACCCTTTAAAGTAATACTGCGTGGTAGCCATCCCATGGGTCCCAAATCTCCAGGTTCAAGGGCATCTTCCTACATGGAAAACAACCATGAGAAACCCAGAAGATGGTACGCCGTGTGATCGGGAAAGGTTTCTAAAACGCACCTCATTTCGCATCTCCTTTTGCTCGGGTTCGCCATTCCAGCCGTTTTACTAGCAAGCTCCCTCCTTGGAGAATCAGCACCTTTAACCTCCTGTTCCGTACAGGTTGCAATTTGTCCTGAGGATGAACGGGAAGAGGGGGAACCAATGAGAGACTAGCTCTAGGTGTTGGGACAGGCACAGCTCACTCTATTTTCCCATCAGGAAGAAGAATTAACCACAGGCTCAGCCTGCCGCCCGGAATCAGAATAGGGCCCGAAGCAATCCTGTGCTTTTGCGGCCGGCTCCCAAGAAAGCGAGCTGAAAAATGGAGCTCAGGGGCACTGCAATTCACAAACCTGCAGAGTTATAAATGATAACTCTCGTCCACAAATATATTGAGGGAAGGCAACAAAGAGGCTTTGAAAGCAAGGCAGAATTGCAGAAAAAAGATTTCAGGAGGTAGATTCGAATCGCCTTTAAAGCACAGGAAAAGCGGCAAAACCTCGTAAATGATGCCCTTGGCCAAAAAGTGCATATGCGTTTTTTCCTGAATATATTCAGGAAAAAACGCATACGCCCTTTTTGGCCAACCAAGAAACCTGGAAAGGCAAATCAGCGCTACAAAGAAGTCTCTCTTCCCATCGGTCAAAAGGGCCATGCTGAATAAAGGGTCAAAACCAGAAATGCAGGACAGGCCATGGAGGAACGGGAGCCTTGCTACGCTGATGGGCGAGATGTAAATTGTGAACAGCCACTCTGTAGAAGTGGACGGTGTGTCCTGAAACATCTAAAAAACTCAGCTTAGAGAGCATAGGGCACTTCCGCTCATGGGCATAGAAATTGGGAAAACTGAAAATCAGCAAGACACAGGCACCCCAAAGTTTAGGGCTGCTCTGTTGACAAGAACCTCCACTTCGCTCCACCTTAAATATCCCAGAAAAGAGAAAAATGGGTAAAGAAGTTGTGGTCCTTATGTACAATGGAATATCACTCAGCCATGAAATCAACGTCATAAGGCTAGTAGCAGCATGATGAGTGGATTTACGTATGACGATTCTAAGTGAAATAAGTCACACAGAAAACGACACTTATCCTAAGATATCACTTATAGAGGGAATGTAAAAACCACTACACTTGAACTGATTTACAAAACAGAACAGAGTCACACGTTTAGAAAACACACTATGGCTGCTTAACGGGAAAGGTGAGGTGGGGTGATGCATAAAGCAAGGGTTTCAAATGAGCTCAGATACCGTTCCATAAACCCAATATGTAATAGACAAGACCTACTCCTTTCTCAGTGAACTGGACTCAACACCCCCTATTCACCGCCCAAGAATATATCTGACTAGTAAGAATCTTAAAACCTATGTATTGCTATCTCTCTGTAAGTGAGTCAAGTGGGTGTAAAGCAGCATACACACAGCAGTGAAAAGCAGATAAACCCCATTATAAAAATCAATTACTTTTAGGGCTTCCCTGGTGGTGCAGTGGTTGAGAATCTGCCTGCTGATGCAGGGGACGCGGGTTCGAGCCCTGGTCTTGGAGGATCCCACATGCCGCAGAGCGACTAGGCCCGTGAGCCACAATTACTGAGCCTGCGCGTCTGGAGCTTGTGCTCTGCAACAAGAGAGGCCGCGATGATGAGAGGCCCGCGCACCGCGATGAGGAGTGGCCCCCACTTGCCGCAACTAGAGAAAGCCCTCACACACAAATGAAGACCCAACTCAGCCATAAATAAATAAATAAACCCAAAAGTTAAAAAAAAAAATCAATTACTTTTAAAAACCCGTGAAACAAAGAGAGTGAAAGAGAGAGAAATTCTTAGGAAATTCGTTCAGGGGCTGTGATGCCACCTGGATTGACCATATCTAGACCCACAGCTGATTGAGACATAAGGGTGGACACTCTTGGGGCTGAGAGGTTTGGTGAGGTTGGGTGAGCAAACGCAGACCCTTTAAAGTAATAATGCGTGGTAGCCATCCCATGGGTCCCAAATCTCCAGGTTCAAGGGCATCTTCCTACATCGAAAACATGCATGAGAATCCGAGAAGATAGTACACCGTGTGATCGGGAAAGGTTTCTAAAACGCACCTCATTTCGCATCTCCTTGTGCTCGGGTTCGCCATTCCAGCCACTTCACTAGCAAGGTTCCTCCTTGGAGATTCAGCACCTTTAACCTCCTGTTCCGTACAGGTTGCAATTTTTCCTGACGATGACCGGGAAGAGGGGGAACCAATGAGAGACTAGCTCTGGGTGTTGGGACAGGCACAGCTCACTCTATTTTCCCATCAGGAAGAAGAATTAACCACAGGCTCAGCCTGCCGCCCGTAACCAGAATAGGGCCCGAAGCAATCCTGCGCTTTTGCGGCCAGCTCCCAAGAAAGCGAGCTGAAAAATGGAGCTCAGGGGCACTGCAATTCACAGACCTGCAGAGTTATAAATGATAACTCTCGTCCACAAATATATTGAGGGAAGGCAACGAAGAGGATTTGAAAGCAAGGCAGAATTGCAGGAAACAGATTTCAGGAGGTAGATTCGAATCGCCTTTAAAGCACAGGAAAAGCGACAAAACCTCGACAATGATGCCCTTGGCCAAAAAGGGCGTATGCGTTTTTTCCTGAATATATTCAGGAAAAAACGCATACGCCCTTTTTGGCCAACCAAGCAACCTGGAAAGGCAAATCAGCGCTACAAAGAAGTCTCGCTTCCCATCGGTCAATAGGGCCATGCTGAATAAAGGGTCAAAACCAGAAATGCAGGACAGGCCATGGAGGAACGGGAGCCTTGCTACGCTGATGGGCGGGATGTAAATTGCCAACAGCCACTCTGGAGAAGTGGACGGTGTGTCCTGAAACATCTAAAAAACTCAGCTTAGAGAGCATAGGGCACTTCCACTCATGGGCGTAGAAATTGGGAAAACTCAAAATCAGCAAGACACAGTTTAGGGCCCAAAGTTTAGGGCTGCTCTGTTGACAAGAACCTCCACTTCGTTCCACCTTAAATATCCCAGGAAAGAGAAAAATGGGTAAAGAAGTTGTGGTCCTTATGTACAATGGAATATCACTCAGCCATGAAATCAACGTCATAAGGCTAGTAGCAGCATGATGAGTGGATTTAGGTACGACGATTCTAAGTGAAATAAGTCACACAGAAAAAGACACTTATCCTAAGATATCACTTATACAGGGAATTTACAAAGCGCTACACTTGAACTAAATTACAAAACAGAACAGAGTCACCCGTTTAGAAAACACACTATGGCTGCTTAACGGGAAAGGTGAGGCAGGGTGATGCATAAAGCAAGGGTTTCAAATGAGCTCAGATACCGTTCCATAAACCCAATATGTAATAGACAAGACCTACTCCTTGCTCAGTGAATTGGACTCAACACCCCCTATTCACCGCCCAAGAATATATCTGACTAGTAAGAATCTTAAAACCTATGTATTGCTATCTCTCTGTAAGTGAGTCAAGTGGGTGTAAAGCAGCATTAACACAGCAGTGAAAAGCAGCAAAACCCCATTATAAAAATCAATTACTTTTAAAAACCCGTGAAACAAAGACAGTGAAAGAGAGAGAAATTCTTAGGAAATTCGTTCAGGGGCTGTGATGCCACCTGGATTGACCATATCTAGACCCACAGCTGATTGAGACATAAGGGTGGACACTCTTGGGGCTGAGAGGTTTGGTGAGGTTGGGTGAGCAAACGCAGACCCTTTAAAGTAATACTGCGTGGTAGCCATCCCATGGGTCCCAAATCTCCAGGTTCAAGGGCATCTTCCTCCATCGAAAACATGCATGAGAATCCCAGAAGATGGTACACCGTGTGATCGGGAAAGGTTTGTAAAACGCACCTCATTTCGCATCTCCTTGTGCTCGGGTTCACCATTCCAGCCGCTTTACTAGCAAGCTCCCTCCTTGGAGATTCAGCACCTTTAACCTCCTGTTCCGTACAGGTTGCAATTTGTCCTGAGGATGAACGGGAAGAGGGGGAACCAATGAGAGACTAGCTCTAGGTGTTGGGACAGGCACAGCTCACTCTATTTTCCCATCAGGAAGAAGAATTAACCACAGGCTCAGCCTGCCGCCCGGAACCAGAATAGGGCCCGAAGCAATCCTGCGCTTTTGCGGCCAGCTCCCAAGAAAGCGAGCTGAAAAATGGAGCTCAGGGGCACTGCAATTCACAAACCTGCAGAGTTATAAATGATAACTCTCGTCCACAAATATATTGAGGGAAGGCAACGAAGAGGATTTGAAAGCAAGGCAGAATTGCAGAAAAAAGATTTCAGGAGGTAGATTCGAATCGCCTTGAAAGCACATGAAAAGCGGCAAAACGTGGACAATGATGCCCTTGGCCAAAAAGGGCGTATGCGTTTTTTCCTGAATATATTCAGGAAAAAACGCATACGCCCTTTTTGGCCAACCAAGCAACCTGGAAAGGCAAATCAGCGCTACAAAGAAGTCTCGCTTCCCATCGGTCAAAAGGGCCATGCTGAATAAAGTGTCAAAACCAGAAATGCAGGACAGGCCATGGAGGAACGGGAGCCTTGCTACGCTGATGGGCGGGATGGAAATTGCCAACAGCCACTCTGGAGAAGTGGACGGTGTGTCCTGAAACATCTAAAAAACTCAGCTTAGAGAGCATAGGGCACTTCCACTCATGGGCGTAGAAATTGGGAAAACTCAAAATCAGCAAGACACAGGCACCGCAAAGTTTAGGGCTGCTCCGTTGACAAGAACCTCCACTTCGTTCCACCTTAAATATCCCAGGAAAGAGAAAAATGGGTAAAGAAGTTGTGGTCCTTATGTACAATGGAATATCACTCAGCCATGAAATCAACGTCATAAGGCTAGTAGCAGCACGATGAGTGGATTTAGGTACGACGATTCTAAGTGAAATAAGTCACACAGAAAAAGACACTTATCATAAGATATCACTTATAGAGGGAATGTAAAAACCACTACACTTGAACTGAATTACAAAACAGAACAGAGTCACACGTTAAGAAAACACACTATGGCTGCTGAACGGGAAAGGTGAGGTGGGGTGATGCATAAAGCAAGGGTTTCAAATGAGCTCAGATACCGTTCCATAAACCCAATATGTAATAGACAAGACCTACTCCTTTCTCAGTGAACTGGACTCAACACCCCCTATTCACCGCCCAAGAATATATCTGACTAGTAAGAATCTTAAAACCTATGTATTGCTATCTCTCTGTAAGTGAGTCAAGTGGGTGTAAAGCAGCATACACACAGCAGTGAAAAGCAGCTAAACCCCATTATAAAAATCAATTACTTTTAAAAACCCGTGAAGCAAAGACAGTGAAAGAGAGAGAAATTCTTAGGAAATTCGTTCAGGGGCTGTGATGCCACCTGGATTGACCATATCTAGACCCACAGCTGATTGAGACATAAGGGTGGACACTCTTGGGGCTGAGAGGTTTGGTGAGGTTGGGTGAGCAAACGCAGACCCTTTAAAGTAATACTGCGTGGTAGCCATCCCATGGGTCCCAAATCTCCAGGTTCAAGGGCATCTTCCTACATCGAAAACATGCATGAGAAACCCAGAAGATGGTACACCGTGTGATCGGGAAAGGTTTCTAAAACGCACCTCATTTCGCATCTCCTTGTGCTCGGGTTCGCCATTCCAGCCGCTTTACCAGCAAGCTCCCTCCTTGGAGATTCAGCACCTTTAACCTCCTGTTCCATACAGGTTGCAAATTTTCCTGACGATGAACGGGAAGAGGGGGAACCAATGAGAGACTAGCTCTGGGTGTTGGGACAGGCACAGCTCACTCTATTTTCCCATCAGGAAGAAGAATTAACCACAGGCTCAGCCTGCCGCTCGGAACCAGAATAGGGCCTGAAGCAATCCTGCGCTTTTGCGGCCAGCTCCCAAGAAAGCGAGCTGAAAAATGGAGCTCAGGGGCACTGCAATTCACAAACCTGCAGAGTTATAAATGATAACTCTCATCCAAAAATATATTGAGGGACGGCAACGAAGAGGATTTGAAAGCAAAGCAGAATGGCAGGAAACAGATTTCAGGAGGTAGATTCGAATCGCCTTTAAAGCACAGGAAAAGCGGCAAAACCTCGACAATGATGCCCTTGGCCAAAAAGGGCGTATGCCTTTTTTCCTGAATATATTCAGGAAAAAACGCATACGCCCTTTTTGGCCAACCAAGCAACCTGGAAAGGCAAATCAGCGCTACAAAGAAGTCTCGCTTCCCATCGGTCAAAAGGGCCATGCTGAATAAAGGGTCAAAACCAGAAATGCAGGACAGGCCATGGAGGAACGGGAGCCTTGCTACGCTGATGGGCGGGATGGAAATTGCCAACAGCCACTCTGGAGAAGTGGACGGTGTGTCCTGAAACATCTAAAAAACTCAGCTTAGAGAGCATAGGGCACTTCCACTCATGGGCGTAGAAATTGGGAAAACTCAAAATCAGCAAGACACAGGCACCCCAAAGTTTAGGGCTGCTCTGTTGACAAGAACCTCCACTTCGTTACACCTTAAATATCCCAGGAAAGAGAAAAATGGGTAAAGAAGTTGTGGTCCTTATGTACAATGGAATATCACTCAGCCATGAAATCAACGTCATAAGGCTAGTAGCAGCATGATGAGTGGATTTAGGTACGACGATTCTAAGTGAAATAAGTCACACAGAAAAAGACACTTATCCTAAGATATCACTTATAGAGGGAATGTAAAAACCGCTACCCTTGAACTGAATTACAAAACAGAACAGAGTCACCCGTTTTGAAAACACACTATGGCTGCTTAACGGGAAAGGTGAGGTGGGGTGATGCATAAAACAAGGGTTTCAAATGAGCTCAGATACCGTTCCATAAACCCAATATGTAACAGACAAGACCTACTCCTTGCTCAGTGAACTGGACCCAACACCCCCTATTCACCACCCAAGAAGATATCTGACTAGTAAGAATCTTAAAACCTATGTATTGCCATCTCTCTGTAAGTGAGTCAAGTGGGTGTAAAGCGGCATACACACAGCAGTGAAAAGCAGCTAAACCCCATTATAAAAATCAATTACTTTTAAAAACCCGTGAAACAAAGACAGTGAAAGAGAGAGAAATTCTTACAAAATTCGTTCAGGGACTGTGATGCCACCTGGATTTTCCATATCTAGACCCACAGCTGATTGAGACCTAGGGGTGGACAATCTTGGTGCTGAGAGATTTGGTGAGGTTGGGTGAGCCAACGCAGACCCTTTGAAGTAATACTGCGTGGTACCCATCCCATGGGTCCCAAATCTAAAGGTTCAAGGGCATCTTCCTCCATCGAAAACATGCATGAGAAACCCAGAAGATGGTACACCGTGTGATCGGGAAAGGTTTCTAAAACGCACCTAATTTCGCATCTCCTTGTGCTCGGGTTCACCATTCCAGCCGCTTTACTAGCAAGCTCCCTCCTTGGAGATTCAGCACCTTTAACCTCCTGTTCCGTACAGGTTGCAATTTGTCCTGAGGATGAACGGGAAGAGGGGGAACCAATGAGAGACTAGCTCTAGGTGTTGGGACAGGCACAGCTCACTCTATTTTCCCATCAGGAAGAAGAATTAACCACAGGCTCAGCCTGCCGCCCGGAACCAGAATAGTGCCCGAAGCAATCCTGCGCTTTTGCGGCCAGCTCCCAAGAAAGCGAGCTGAAAAATGGAGCTCAGGGGCACTGCAATTCACAAACCTGCAGAGTTATAAATGATAACTCTCGTCCACAAATATATTGAGGGAAGGCAACGAAGAGGATTTGAAAGCAAGGCAGAATTGCAGAAAAAAGATTTCAGGAGGTAGATTCGAATCGCCTTGAAAGCACATGAAAAGCGGCAAAACGTGGACAATGATGCCCTTGGCCAAAAAGGGCGTATGCGTTTTTTCCTGAATATATTCAGGAAAAAACGCATACGCCCTTTTTGGCCAACCAAGCCACCTGGAAAGGCAAATCAGCGCTACAAAGAAGTCTCGCTTCCCATCGGTCAAAAGGGCCATGCTGAATAAAGTGTCAAAACCAGAAATGCAGGACAGGCCATGGAGGAACGGGAGCCTTGCTACGCTGATGGGCGGGATGGAAATTGCCAACAGCCACTCTGGAGAAGTGGACGGTGTGTCCTGAAACATCTAAAAAACTCAGCTTAGAGAGCATAGGGCACTTCCGCTCATGGGCATAGCAATTGGGAAAACTAAAAATCAGCAAGACACAGGCACCGCAAAGTTTAGGGCTGCTCCGTTGACAAGAACCTCCACTTCGTTCCACCTTAAATATCCCAGGAAAGAGAAAAATGGGTAAAGAAGTTGTGGTCCTTATGTACAATGGAATATCACTCACCCATGAAATCAACGTCATAAGGCTAGTAGCAGCACGATGAGTGGATTTAGGTACGACGATTCTAAGTGAAATAAGTCACACAGAAAAAGACACTTATCATAAGATATCACTTATAGAGGGAATGTAAAAACCGCTACACTTGAACTGAATTACAAAACAGAACAGAGTCACACGTTCAGAAAACACACTATGGCTGCTAAACGGGAAAGGTGAGGTGGGGTGATGCATAAAGCAAGGGTTTCAAATGAGCTCAGATACCGTTCCATAAACCCAATATGTAATAGACAAGACCTACTCCTTTCTCAGTGAACTGGACTCAACACCCCCTATTCACCGCCCAAGAATATATCTGACTAGTAAGAATCTTAAAACCTATGTATTGCCGTCTCTCTGTAAGTGAGTCAAGTGGGTGTAAAGCAGCATACACACAGCAGTGAAAAGCAGCTAAACCCCATTATAAAAATCAATTACTTTTAAAAACCCGTGAAGCAAAGACAGTGAAAGAGAGAGAAATTCTTAGGAAATTCGTTCAGGGGCTGTGATGCCACCTGGATTGACCATATCTAGACCCACAGCTGATTGAGACATAAGGGTGGACACTCTTGGGGCTGAGAGGTTTGGTGAGGTTGGGTGAGCAAACGCAGACCCTTTAAAGTAATACTGCGTGGTAGCCATCCCATGGGTCCCAAATCTCCAGGTTCAAGGGCATCTTCCTACATCGAAAACATGCATGAGAAACCCAGAAGATGGTACACCGTGTGATCGGGAAAGGTTTCTAAAACGCACCTCATTTCGCATCTCCTTGTGCTCGGGTTCGCCATTCCAGCCGCTTTACCAGCAAGCTCCCTCCTTGGAGATTCAGCACCTTTAACCTCCTGTTCCGTACAGGTTGCAAATTTTCCTGACGATGAACGGGAAGAGGGGGAACCAATGAGAGACTAGCTCTGGGTGTTGGGACAGGCACAGCTCACTCTATTTTCCCATCAGGAAGAAGAATTAACCACAGGCTCAGCCTGCCGCTCGGAACCAGAATAGGGCCTGAAGCAATCCTGCGCTTTTGCGGCCAGCTCCCAAGAAAGCGAGCTGAAAAATGGAGCTCAGGGGCACTGCAATTCACAAACCTGCAGAGTTATAAATGATAACTCTCATCCAAAAATATATTGAGGGACGGCAACGAAGAGGATTTGAAAGCAAAGCAGAATGGCAGGAAACAGATTTCAGGAGGTAGATTCGAATCGCCTTTAAAGCACAGGAAAAGCGGCAAAACCTCGACAATGATGCCCTTGGCCAAAAAGGGCGTATGCCTTTTTTCCTGAATATATTCAGGAAAAAACGCATACGCCCTTTTTGGCCAACCAAGCAACCTGGAAAGGCAAATCAGCGCTACAAAGAAGTCTCGCTTCCCATCGGTCAAAAGGGCCATGCTGAATAAAGGGTCAAAACCAGAAATGCAGGACAGGCCATGGAGGAACGGGAGCCTTGCTACGCTGATGGGCGGGATGGAAATTGCCAACAGCCACTCTGGAGAAGTGGACGGTGTGTCCTGAAACATCTAAAAAACTCAGCTTAGAGAGCATAGGGCACTTCCACTCATGGGCGTAGAAATTGGGAAAACTCAAAATCAGCAAGACACAGGCACCCCAAAGTTTAGGGCTGCTCTGTTGACAAGAACCTCCACTTCGTTACACCTTAAATATCCCAGGAAAGAGAAAAATGGGTAAAGAAGTTGTGGTCCTTATATACAATGGAATATCACTCAGCCATGAAATCAACGTCATAAGGCTTGTAGCAGCATGATGAGTGGATTTAGGTACGACGATTCTAAGTGAAATAAGTCACACAGAAAAAGACACTTATCCTAAGATATCACTTATAGAGGGAATGTAAAAACCGCTACCCTTGAACTGAATTACAAAACAGAACAGAGTCACCCGTTTTGAAAACACACTATGGCTGCTTAACGGGAAAGGTGAGGTGGGGTGATGCATAAAACAAGGGTTTCAAATGAGCTCAGATACCGTTCCATAAACCCAATATGTAACAGACAAGACCTACTCCTTGCTCAGTGAACTGGACTCAACACCCCCTATTCACCGCCCAAGAAGATATCTGACTAGTAAGAATCTTAAAACCTATGTATTGCCATCTCTCTGTAAGTGAGTCAAGTGGGTGTAAAGCGGCATACACACAGCAGTGAAAAGCAGCTAAACCCCATTATAAAAATCAATTACTTTTAAAAACCCGTGAAACAAAGACAGTGAAAGAGAGAGAAATTCTTACAAAATTCGTTCAGGGACTGTGATGCCACCTGGATTTTCCATATCTAGACCCACAGCTGATTGAGACCTAGGGGTGGACAATCTTGGTGCTGAGAGATTTGGTGAGGTTGGGTGAGCCAACGCAGACCCTTTGAAGTAATACTGCGTGGTACCCAACCCATGGGTCCCAAATCTAAAGGTTCAAGGGCATCTTCCTCCATCGAAAACATGCATGAGAAACCCAGAAGATGGTACACCGTGTGATCGGGAAAGGTTTCTAAAACGCACCTCATTTCGCATCTCCTTGTGCTCGGGTTCACCATTCCAGCCGCTTTACTAGCATGCTCCCTCCTGGGAGATTCAGAACCTTTAACCTCCTGTTCCGTACAGGTTGCAATTTGTCCTGAGGATGAGCGGGAAGAGGGGGAACCAATGATAGACTAGCTCTAGGTGTTGGGACAGGCACAGCTCACTCTATTTTCCCATCAGGAAGAAGAATTAACCACAGGCTCAGCCTGCCGCACGGAACCAGAATAGGGCCCGAAGCAATCCTGCGCTTTTGCGGCCAGCTCCCAAGAAAGCGAGCTGAAAAATGGAGCTCAGGGGCACTGCAATTCACAAACCTGCAGAGTTATAAATGATAACTCTCGTCCACAAATATATTGAGGGAAGGCAACGAAGAGGATTTGAAAGCAAGGCAGAATTGCAGAAAAAAGATTTCAGGAGGTAGATTCGAATCGCCTTGAAAGCACATGAAAAGCGGCAAAACGTGGACAATGATGCCCTTGGCCAAAAAGGGCGTATGCGTTTTTTCCTGAATATATTCAGGAAAAAACGCATACGCCCTTTTTGGCCAACCAAGCAACCTGGAAAGGCAAATCAGCGCTACAAAGAAGTCTCGCTTCCCATCGGTCAAAAGGGCCATGCTGAATAAAGTGTCAAAACCAGAAATGCAGGACAGGCCATGGAGGAACGGGAGCCTTGCTACGCTGATGGGCGGGATGGAAATTGCCAACAGCCACTCTGGAGAAGTGGACGGTGTGTCCTGAAACATCTAAAAAACTCAGCTTAGAGAGCATAGGGCACTTCCACTCATGGGCGTAGAAATTGGGAAAACTCAAAATCAGCAAGACACAGGCACCCCAAAGTTTAGGGCTGCTCTGTTGACAAGAACCTCCACTTCGTTCCACCTTAAATATCCCAGAAAAGAGAAAAATGGGTAAAGAAGTTGTGGTCCTTATGTACAATGGAATATCACTCAGCCATGAAATCAACGTCATAAGGCTAGTAGCAGCATGATGAGTGGATTTAGGTATGACGATTCTAAGTGAAATAAGTCACACAGAAAACGACACATATCCTAAGATATCACTTATAGAGGGAATGTAAAAACCACTACACTTGAACTGAATTACAAAACAGAACAGAGTCACACGTTAAGAAAACACACTATGGCTGCTTAACGGGAAAGGTGAGGTGGGGTGATGCATAAAGCAAGGGTTTCAAATGAGCTCAGATACCGTTCCATAAACCCAATATGTAATAGACAAGACCTACTCCTTTCTCAGTGAACTGGACTCAACACCCCCTATTCACCGCCCAAGAATATATCTGACTAGTAAGAATCTTAAAACCTATGTATTGCTATCTCTCTGTAAGTGAGTCAAGTGGGTGTAAAGCAGCATACACACAGCAGTGAAAAGCAGCTAAACCCCATTATAAAAATCAATTACTTTTAAAAACCCGTGAAGCAAAGACAGTGAAAGAGAGAGAAATTCTTAGGAAATTCGTTCAGGGGCTGTGATGCCACCTGGATTGACCATATCTAGACCCACAGCTGATTGAGACATAAGGGTGGACACTCTTGGGGCTGAGAGGTTTGGTGAGGTTGGGTGAGCAAACGCAGACCCTTTAAAGTAATACTGCGTGGTAGCCATCCCATGGGTCCCAAATCTCCAGGTTCAAGGGCATCTTCCTACATCGAAAACATGCATGAGAAACCCAGAAGATGGTACACCGTGTGATCGGGAAAGGTTTCTAAAACGCACCTCATTTCGCATCTCCTTGTGCTCGGGTTCGCCATTCCAGCCGCTTTACCAGCAAGCTCCCTCCTTGGAGATTCAGCACCTTTAACCTCCTGTTCCGTACAGGTTGCAAATTTTCCTGACGATGAACGGGAAGAGGGGGAACCAATGAGAGACTAGCTCTGGGTGTTGGGACAGGCACAGCTCACTCTATTTTCCCATCAGGAAGAAGAATTAACCACAGGCTCAGCCTGCCGCTCGGAACCAGAATAGGGCCTGAAGCAATCCTGCGCTTTTGCGGCCAGCTCCCAAGAAAGCGAGCTGAAAAATGGAGCTCAGGGGCACTGCAATTCACAAACCTGCAGAGTTATAAATGATAACTCTCATCCAAAAATATATTGAGGGACGGCAACGAAGAGGATTTGAAAGCAAAGCAGAATGGCAGGAAACAGATTTCAGGAGGTAGATTCGAATCGCCTTTAAAGCACAGGAAAAGCGGCAAAACCTCGACAATGATGCCCTTGGCCATAAAGGGCGTATGCCTTTTTTCCTGAATATATTCAGGAAAAAACGCATACGCCCTTTTTGGCCAACCAAGCAACCTGGAAAGGCAAATCAGCGCTACAAAGAAGTCTCGCTTCCCATCGGTCAAAAGGGCCATGCTGAATAAAGGGTCAAAACCAGAAATGCAGGACAGGCCATGGAGGAACGGGAGCCTTGCTACGCTGATGGGCGGGATGGAAATTGCCAACAGCCACTCTGGAGAAGTGGACGGTGTGTCCTGAAACATCTAAAAAACTCAGCTTAGAGAGCATAGGGCACTTCCACTCATGGGCGTAGAAATTGGGAAAACTCCAAATCAGCAAGACACAGGCACCCCAAAGTTTAGGGCTGCTCTGTTGACAAGAACCTCCACTTCGTTACACCTTAAATATCCCAGGAAAGAGAAAAATGGGTAAAGAAGTTGTGGTCCTTATGTACAATGGAATATCACTCAGCCATGAAATCAACGTCATAAGGCTAGTAGCAGCATGATGAGTGGATTTAGGTACGACGATTCTAAGTGAAATAAGTCACACAGAAAAAGACACTTATCCTAAGATATCACTTATAGAGGGAATGTAAAAACCGCTACCCTTGAACTGAATTACAAAACAGAACAGAGTCACCCGTTTTGAAAACACACTATGGCTGCTTAACGGGAAAGGTGAGGTGGGGTGATGCATAAAACAAGGGTTTCAAATGAGCTCAGATACCGTTCCATAAACCCAATATGTAACAGACAAGACCTACTCCTTGCTCAGTGAACTGGACCCAACACCCCCTATTCACCACCCAAGAAGATATCTGACTAGTAAGAATCTTAAAACCTATGTATTGCCATCTCTCTGTAAGTGAGTCAAGTGGGTGTAAAGCGGCATACACACAGCAGTGAAAAGCAGCTAAACCCCATTATAAAAATCAATTACTTTTAAAAACCCGTGAAACAAAGACAGTGAAAGAGAGAGAAATTCTTACAAAATTCGTTCAGGGACTGTGATGCCACCTGGATTTTCCATATCTAGACCCACAGCTGATTGAGACCTAGGGGTGGACAATCTTGGTGATGAGAGATTTGGTGAGGTTGGGTGAGCCAACGCAGACCCTTTGAAGTAATACTGCGTGGTACCCATCCCATGGGTCCCAAATCTAAAGGTTCAAGGGCATCTTCCTCCATCGAAAACATGCATGAGAAACCCAGAAGATGGTACACCGTGTGATCGGGAAAGGTTTCTAAAACGCACCTAATTTCGCATCTCCTTGTGCTCGGGTTCACCATTCCAGCCGCTTTACTAGCAAGCTCCCTCCTTGGAGATTCAGCACCTTTAACCTCCTGTTCCGTACAGGTTGCAATTTGTCCTGAGGATGAACGGGAAGAGGGGGAACCAATGAGAGACTAGCTCTAGGTGTTGGGACAGGCACAGCTCACTCTATTTTCCCATCAGGAAGAAGAATTAACCACAGGCTCAGCCTGCCGCCCGGAACCAGAATAGGGCCCGAAGCAATCCTGCGCTTTTGCGGCCAGCTCCCAAGAAAGCGAGCTGAAAAATGGAGCTCAGGGGCACTGCAATTCACAAACCTGCAGAGTTATAAATGATAACTCTCGTCCACAAATATATTGAGGGAAGGCAACGAAGAGGATTTGAAAGCAAGGCAGAATTGCAGAAAAAAGATTTCAGGAGGTAGATTCGAATCGCCTTGAAAGCACATGAAAAGCGGCAAAACGTGGACAATGATGCCCTTGGCCAAAAAGGGCGTATGCGTTTTTTCCTGAATATATTCAGGAAAAAACGCATACGCCCTTTTTGGCCAACCAAGCCACCTGGAAAGGCAAATCAGCGCTACAAAGAAGTCTCGCTTCCCATCGGTCAAAAGGGCCATGCTGAATAAAGGGTCAAAACCAGAAATGCAGGACAGGCCATGGAGGAACGGGAGCCTTGCTACGCTGATGGGCGGGATGGAAATTGCCAACAGCCACTCTGGAGAAGTGGACGGTGTGTCCTGAAACATCTAAAAAACTCAGCTTAGAGAGCATAGGGCACTTCCGCTCATGGGCATAGCAATTGGGAAAACTAAAAATCAGCAAGACACAGGCACCGCAAAGTTTAGGGCTGCTCCGTTGACAAGAACCTCCACTTCGTTCCACCTTAAATATCCCAGGAAAGAGAAAAATGGGTAAAGAAGTTGTGGTCCTTATGTACAATGGAATATCACTCAGCCATGAAATCAACGTCATAAGGCTAGTAGCAGCACGATGAGTGGATTTAGGTACGACGATTCTAAGTGAAATAAGTCACACAGAAAAAGACACTTATCATAAGATATCACTTATAGAGGGAATGTAAAAACCGCTACACTTGAACTGAATTACAAAACAGAACAGAGTCACACGTTCAGAAAACACACTATGGCTGCTGAACGGGAAAGGTGAGGTGGGGTGATGCATAAAACAAGGGTTTCAAATTAGCTCAGATACCGTTCCATAAACCCAATATGTAGTAGACAAGACCTACTCCTTGCTCAGTGAACTGGACTCAACACCCCCTATTCACCGCACAAGAATATATCTGACTAGTAAGAATCTTCAAACCTATGTATTGATATCTCTCTGTAAGTGAGTCAAGGGGGTGTAAAGCGGCATAAACACAGCCGTGAAAAGCAGCTAAACCCCATTATAAAAATAAATGACTTTTCAAAACCCGTGAAACAAAGACAGTGAAAGAGAGAGAAATTCTTACAAAATTCGTTCAGGGGCTGTGATGAAACTTGGATTGACCATATCTAGACCCACAGCTGATTGAGACATAAGGGTGGACACTCTTGGGGCTCAGAGGTTTGGTGAGGTTGCATGAGCCAATGCAGACCCTTTAAGGTAATACTGCATGGTACCCATCCCATGGGTCCCAAATCTCCAGGTTCAAGGGCATCTTCCTACGTCGAAAACATGCATGAGAAACCCAGAAGATGGTACACCGTGTGATCGGGAAAGGTTTCTAAAACGCACCTCATTTCTCATCTCCTTGTGCTCGGGTTCGCCATTCCAGCCGCTTTACTAGCCATCTCCCTCCTTGGAGAATCAGCACCTTTAACCTACTGTTCCATACAGGTTGCAATTTGTCCTGAGGATGAACGGGAATAGGGGGAACCAATGAGAGACTAGCTCTAGGGGTTGGGACAGGCACAGGTCACTCTATTTTCCCATCAGGGAGAAGAATTAACCACAAGCTCAGCCTGCCCCCCAGAACCAGAAGAGGGCCTGAAGCAATCCTGCACTTTTGCGGCCAGCTCCCAAAAAAGCGACTGGAAAAATGGAGCTCAGGGGCACTGCAATTCACAAACCTGCAGAGTTATAAATGATAACTCTCGTCCACAAATATATTGAGGGAAGGCAAGGAAGAGGCTTTGAAAGCAAGGCAGAATTGCAGGAAACAGATTTCAGGAGGTAGATTCGAATCGCCTTGAAAGCACATGAAAAGCGGCAAAACGTGGACAATGATGCCCTTGGCCAAAAAGGGCGTATGCGTTTTTTCCTGAATATATTCAGGAAAAAACGCATACGCCCTTTTTGGCCAACCAAGCCACCTGGAAAGGCAAATCAGTGCTCCAAAGAAGTCTTGCTTCCCAGCGGGCAAAAGGGCCATGCGGAAAAAAGTGTCCAAACCAGAAATGCAAGACCGGCCATGGAGAAATGGGAGCCTTGCTACGCTGATGGGCGGGATGTAAATTGCCAACAGCCACTCTGGAGAAGTGTACGGTGTGTCCTGAAACATCTAAAAAACACAGCTTGGAGAGCATAGGGCACTTCCACTCATGGGCGTATAAATTGGGAAAACTAAAAATCAGCAAGACACAGGCACCCCAAAGTTGAGGGCTGCTCTGTTGACAAGAACGCCCACTTCATTACACCTTAAATATCCTAGGAAAGAGAAAAGCGGATAAAGAAGTTGTGGTCCTCATGTACAATGGAATATCACTCAGCCATGAAATCCACGTCATAAGGCTAGTAGCAGCACGATGAGTGGATTTAGGTACGACGATTCTAAGTGAAATAAGTCACACAGAAAAAGACACTTATCATAAGATATCACTTATAGAGGGAATGTAAAAACTGCTACACTTGAACTGAATTACAAAACAGAACAGAGTCACACGTTCAGAAAACACACTACGGCTGCTGAAGGGGAAAGGTGAGGTGGGGTGATGCATAAAACAAGGGTTTCAAATTAGCTCAGATACCGTTCCATAAACCCAATATGGAGTAGACAAGACCTACTCCTTTCTCAGTGAACTGGACTCAAAACCCCCTATTCACCGCCCAAGAATATATCTGACTAGTAAGAATCTTAAAACCTATGTATTCCTATCTCTCTGTAAGTGAGTCAAGTGGGTGTAAAGCAGCATACACACAGCAGTGAAAAGCAGCTAAACCCCATTATAAAAATCAATTACTTTTAAAAACCCGTGAAACAAAGACAGTGAAAGAGAGAGAAATTCTTAGGAAATTCGTTCAGGGGCTGTGATGCCACCTGGATTGACCATATCTAGACCCACAGCTGATTGAGACATAAGGGTGGACACTCTTGGGGCTGAGAGGTTTGGTGAGGTTGGGTGAGCAAACGCAGACCCTTTAAAGTAATACTGCGTGGTAGCCATCCCATGGGTCCCAAATCTCCAGGTTCAAGGGCATCTTCCTACATCGAAAACATGCATGAGAAACCCAGAAGATGGTACACCGTGTGATCGGGAAAGGTTTCTAAAACGCACCTCATTTCGCATCTCCTTGTGCTCGGGTTCGCCATTCCAGCCGCTTTACCAGCAAGCTCCCTCCTTGGAGATTCAGCACCTTTAACCTCCTGTTCCGTACAGGTTGCAAATTTTCCTGACGATGAACGGGAAGAGGGGGAACCAATGAGAGACTAGCTCTGGGTGTTGGGACAGGCACAGCTCACTCTATTTTCCCATCAGGAAGAAGAATTAACCACAGGCTCAGCCTGCCGCCCGGAACCAGAATAGGGCCTGAAGCAATCCTGCGCTTTTGCGGCCAGCTCCCAAGAAAGCGAGCTGAAAAATGGAGCTCAGGGGCACTGCAATTCACAAACCTGCAGAGTTATAAATGATAACTCTCATCCAAAAATATACTGAGGGACGGCAACGAAGACGATTTGAAAGCAAGGCAGAATGGCAGGAAACAGATTTCAGGAGGTAGATTCGAATCGCCTTTAAAGCACAGGAAAAGCGGCAAAACCTCGACAATGATGCCCTTGGCCAAAAAGGGCGTATGCGTTTTTTCCTGAATATATACAGGAAAAAACGCATACGCCCTTTTTGGCCAACCAAGCAACCTGGAAAGGCAAATCAGCGCTACAAAGAAGTCTCTCTTCCCATCGGTCAAAAGGGCCATGCTGAATAAAGTGTCAAAACCAGAAATGCAGGACAGGCCATGGAGGAACGGGAGCCTTGCTACGCTGATGGGCGGGATGGAAATTGCGAACAGCCACTCTGGAAAAGTGGACGGTGTGTCCTGAAATATCTAAAAAACTCAGCTTAGAGAGCATAGGGCACTTCCGCTCATGGGCATAGAAATTGGGAAAACTAAAAATCAGCAAGACACAGGCACCCCAAAGTTTAGGGCTGCTCTGTTGACAAGAACCTCCACTTCGTTCCACCTTAAATATCCCAGGAAAGAGAAAAATGGGTAAAGAAGTTGTGGTCCTTATGTACAATGGAATATCACTCAGCCATGAAATCAACGTCATAAGGCTAGTAGCAGCATGATGAGTGGATTTAGGTATGACGATTCTAAGTGAAATAAGTCACACAGAAAACGACACTTATCCTAAGATATCACTTATAGAGGGAATGTAAAAACCACTACACTTGAACTGAATTACAAAACAGAACAGAGTCACACGTTTAGAAAACACACTATGGCTGCTTAACGGGAAAGGTGAGGTGGGGTGATGCATAAAGCAAGGGTTTCAAATGAGCTCAGATACCGTTCCATAAACCCAATATGTAATAGACAAGACCTACTCCTTTCTCAGTGAACTGGACTCAACACCCCCTATTCACCGCCCAAGAATATATCTGACTAGTAAGAATCTTAAAACCTATGTATTCCTATCTCTCTGTAAGTGAGTCAAGTGGGTGTAAAGCAGCATACACACAGCAGTGAAAAGCAGCTAAACCCCATTATAAAAATCAATTACTTTTAAAAACCCGTGAAACAAAGACAGTGAAAGAGAGAGAAATTCTTAGGAAATTCGTTCAGGGGCTGTGATGCCACCTGGATTGACCATATCTAGACCCACAGCTGATTGAGACATAAGGGTGGACACTCTTGGGGCTGAGAGGTTTGGTGAGGTTGGGTGAGCAAACGCAGACCCTTTAAAGTAATACTGCGTGGTAGCCATCCCATGGGTCCCAAATCTCCAGGTTCAAGGGCATCTTCCTACATCGAAAACATGCATGAGAAACCCAGAAGATGGTACACCGTGTGATCGGGAAAGGTTTCTAAAACGCACCTCATTTCGCATCTCCTTGTGCTCGGGTTCGCCATTCCAGCCGCTTTACTAGCAAGCTCCCTCCTTGGAGATTCAGCACCTTTAACCTCCTGTTCCGTACAGGTTGCAAATTTTCCTGACGATGAACGGGAAGAGGGGGAACCAATGAGAGACTAGCTCTGGGTTTTGGGACAGGCACAGCTCACTCTATTTTCCCATCAGGAAGAAGAATTAACCACAGGCTCAGCCTGCCGCCCGGAACCAGAATAGGGCCTGAAGCAATCCTGCGCTTTTGCGGCCAGCTCCCAAGAAAGCGAGCTGAAAAATGGAGCTCAGGGGCACTGCAATTCACAAACCTGCAGAGTTATAAATGATAACTCTCATCCAAAAATATACTGAGGGACGGCAACGAAGAGGATTTGAAAGCAAGGCAGAATGGCAGGAAACAGATTTCAGGAGGTAGATTCGAATCGCCTTTAAAGCACAGGAAAAGCGGCAAAACCTCGACAATGATGCCCTTGGCCAAAAAGGGCGTATGCGTTTTTTCCTGAATATATTCAGGAAAAAACGCATACGCCCTTTTTGGCCAACCAAGCAACCTGGAAAGGCAAACCAGCGCTACAAAGAAGTCTCGCTTCCGATCGGTCAAAAGGGCCATGCTGAATAAAGTGTCAAAACCGGAAATGCAGGACAGGCCATGGAGGAACGGGAGCCTTGGTACCCTGATGGGCGGGATGTAAATTGCCAACAGCCACTCTGGAGAAGTGGACGGTGTGTCCTGAAACATCTAAAAAACTCAGCTTAGAGAGCATAGGGCACTTCCGCTCATGGGCATAGCAATTGGGAAAACTAAAAATCAGCAAGACACAGGCACCCCAAAGTTTAGGGCTGCTCCGTTGACAAGAACCTCCACTTCGTTCCACCTTAAATATCCCAGGAAAGAGAAAAATGGGTAAAGAAGTTGTGGTCCTTATGTACAATGGAATATCACTCAGCCATGAAATCAACGTCATAAGGCTAGTAGCAGCACGATGAGTGGATTTAGGTACGACGATTCTAAGTGAAATAAGTCACACAGAAAAAGACACTTATCATAAGATATCACTTATGGAGGGAATGTAAAAACCGCTACACTTGAACTGTATTACAAAACAGAACAGAGTCACACGTTCAGAAAACACACTATGGCTGCTGAACGGGAAAGGTGAGGTGGGGTGATGCATAAAACAAGGGTTTCAAATTAGCTCAGATACCGTTCCATAAACCCAATATGTAGTAGACAAGACCTACTCCTTGCTCAGTGAACTGGACTCAACACCCCCTATTCACCGCACAAGAATATATCTGACTAGTAAGAATCTTCAAACCTATGTATTGATATCTCTCTGTAAGTGAGTCAAGGGGGTGTAAAGCGGCATAAACACAGCCGTGAAAAGCAGCTAAACCCCATTATAAAAATAAATGACTTTTCAAAACCCGTGAAACAAAGACAGTGAAAGAGAGAGAAATTCTTACAAAATTCGTTCAGGGGTTGTGATGCCACCTGGATTGACCATATCTAGACCCACAGCTGATTGAGACATAAGAGTGGACACTCTTGGGGCTCAGAGGTTTGGTGAGGTTGCATGAGCCAACGCAGACCCTTTAAAGTAATACTGCATGGTACCCATCCCTTGGGTCCCAAATCTCCAGGTTCAAGGGCATCTTCCTACGTCGAAAACATGCTTGAGAAACCCAGAAGATGGTACACCGTGTGATCGGGAAAGGTTTCTAAAACGCACCTCATTTCTCATCTCCTTGTGCTCGGGTTCGCCATTCCAGCCGCTTTACTAGCCATCTCCCTCCTTGGAGAATCAGCACCTTTAACCTCCTGTTCCGTACAGGTTGCAAATTGTCCTGAGGATGAACGGGAAGAGGGGGAACCAATGAGAGACTAGCTCTAGGGGTTGGGACAGGCACAGGTCACTCTATTTTCCCATCAGGAAGAAGAAGTAACCACAACCTCAGCCTGCCCCCCAGAACCAGAAGAGGGCCTGAAGCAATCCTGCACTTTTGCGGTCAGCTCCCAAAAAAGCGACTGGAAAAATGGAGCTCAGGGGCACTGCAATTCACAAACCTGCAGAGTTATAAATGATAACTCTCGTCCACAAATATATTGAGGGAAGGCAACGAAGAGGCTTTGAAAGCAAGGCAGAATTGCAGGAAACAGATTTCAGGAGGTAGATTCGAATCGCCTTGAAAGCACATGAAAAGCGGCAAAACGTGGACAATGATGCCCTTGGCCAAAAAGGGCGTATGCGTTTTTTCCTGAATATATTCAGGAAAAAACGCATACGCCCTTTTTGGCCAACCAAGCAACCTGGAAAGGCAAATCAGCGCTCCAAAGAAGTCTCGCTTCCCAGCGGGCAAAAGGGCCATGCGGAAAAAAGTGTCCAAACCAGAAATGCAGCACCGGCCATGGAGAAATGGGAGCCTTGCTACGCTGATGGGCGGGATGTAAATTGCCAGCAGCAACTCTGGAGAAGTGTAAGGTGTGGCCTGAAACATGTAAAAAACACAGCTTGGAGAGCATAGGGCACTTCCACTCATGGGCGTATAAATTGGGAAAACTAAAAATCAGCAAGACACAGGCACCGCAAAGTTGAGGGCTGCTCTGTTGACAAGAACGCCCACTTCATTTCACCTTAAATATCCTAGGAAAGAGAAAAGTGGATAAAGAAGTTGTGGTCCTCATGTACAATGGAATATCACTCAGCCATGAAATCAACGTCATAAGGCTAGTAGCAGCACGATGAGTGCATTTAGGTACGACGATTCTAAGTGAAATAAGTCACACAGAAAAAGACACTTATCATAAGATATCACTTATAGAGGGAATGTAAAAACCGCTACACTTGAACTGAATTACAAAACAGAACAGAGTCACACGTTCAGAAAACACACTATGGCTGCTGAACGGGAAAGGTGAGGTGGGGTGATGCATAAAACAAGGGTTTCAAATTAGCTCAGATACCGTTCCATAAACCCAATATGTAGTAGACAAGACCTACTCCTTGCTCAGTGAACTGGACTCAACACCCCCTATTCACCGCACAAGAATATATCTGACTAGTAAGAATCTTCAAACCTATGTATTGATATCTCTCTGTAAGTGAGTCAAGGGGGTGTAAAGCGGCATAAACACAGCCGTGAAAAGCAGCTAAACCCCATTATAAAAATAAATTACTTTTCAAAACCCGTGAAACAAAGACAGTGAAAGAGAGAGAAATACTTACAAAATTCGTTCAGGGGCTGTGATGCCACCTGGATTGACCATATCTAGACCCACAGCTGATTGAGACATAAGGGTGGACACTCTTGGGGCTCAGAGGTTTGGTGAGGTTGCATGAGCCAACGCAGACCCTTTAAAGTAATACTGCATGGTAGCCATCCCATGGGTCCCAAATCTCCAGGTTCAAGGGCATCTTCCTACGTCGAAAACATGCATGAGAAAACCAGAAGATGGTACACCATGTGATCGGGAAAGGTTTCTAAAACACACCTCATTTCTCATCTCCTTGTGCTCGGGTTCACCATTCCAGCCGCTTTACTAGCCATCTCCCTCCTTGGAGAATCAGCACCTTTAACCTCCTGTTCCATACAGGTTACAATTTGTCCTGAGGATGAACGGGAAGAGGGGGAACCAATGAGAGACTAGCTCTAGGGGTTGGGAGAGGCACAGGTCACTCTATTTTCCCATCAGGAAGAAGAATTAACCACAAGCTCAGCCTGCCCCCCAGAACCAGAAGAGGGCCTGAAGCAATCCTGCACTTTTGCGGCCAGCTCCCAAAAAAGCGACTGGAAAAATGGAGCTCAGGGGCACTGAAATTCACAAACCTGCAGAGTTATAAATGATAACTCTCGTCCACAAATATATTGAGGGAAGGCAACGAAGAGGCTTTGAAAGCAAGGCAGAATTGCAGGAAACAGATTTCAGGAGGTAGATTCGAATCACCTTGAAAGCACATGAAAAGCGGCAAAACGTGGACAATGATGCCCTTGGCCAAAAAGGGCGTATGCGTTTTTTCCTGAATATATTCAGGAAAAAACGCATACGCCCTTTTTGGCCAACCAAGCCACCTGGAAAGGCAAATCAGCGCTCCAAAGAAGTCTCGCTTCCCAGCGGGCAAAAGGGCCATGCGGAAAAAGTGTCCAAACCAGAAATGCAGGACCGGCCATGGAGAAATGGGATCCTTGCTACGCTGATGGGCGGGATGTAAATTGCCAACAGCCACTCTGGAGAAGTGTACGGTGTGTCCTGAAACATCTAAAAAACACAGCTTGGAGAGCATAGGGCACTTCCACTCATGGGCGTATAAATTGGGAAAACTAAAAATCAGCAAGACACAGGCACCCCAAAGTTTAGGGCTGCTCTGTTGACAAGAACGCCCACTTCATTACACCTTAAATATCCTAGGAAAGAGAAAAGCGGATAAAGAAGTTGTGGTCCTCATGTACAATGGAATATCACTCAGCCATGAAATCCACGTCATAAGGCTAGTAGCAGCACGATGAGTGGATTTAGGTACGACGATTCTAAGTGAAATAAGTCACACAGAAAAAGACACTTATCATAAGATATCACTTATAGAGGGAATGTAAAAACCGCTACACTTGAACTGAATTACAAAACATAACAGAGTCACACGTTCAGAAAACACACTACGGCTGCTGAACGGGAAAGGTGAGGTGGGGTGATGCATAAAACAAGGGTTTCAAATTAGCTCAGATACCGTTCCATAAACCCAATATGGAGTAGACAAGACCTACTCCTTTCTCAGTGAACTGGACTCAACACCCCCTATTCACCGCCCAAGAATATATCTGACTAGTAAGAATCTTAAAACCTATGTATTCCTATCTCTCTGTAAGTGAGTCAAGTGGGTGTAAAGCAGCATACACACAGCAGTGAAAAGCAGCTAAACCCCATTATAAAAATCAATTACTTTTAAAAACCCGTGAAACAAAGACAGTGAAAGAGAGAGAAATTCTTAGGAAATACGTTCAGGGGCTGTGATGCCACCTGGATTGACCATATCTAGACCCACAGCTGATTGAGACATAAGGGTGGACACTCTTGGGGCTGAGAGGTTTGGTGAGGTTGGGTGAGCAAACGCAGACCCTTTAAAGTAATACTGCGTGGTAGCCATCCCATGGGTCCCAAATCTCCAGCTTCAAGGGCATCTTCCTACATCGAAAACATGCATGAGAAACCCAGAAGATGGTACACCGTGTGATCGGGAAAGGTTTCTAAAACGCACCTCATTTCGCATCTCCTTGTGCTCGGGTTCGCCATTCCAGCCGCTTTACTAGCAAGCTCCCTCCTTGGAGATTCAGCACCTTTAACCTCCTGTTCCGTACAGGTTGCAAATTTTCCTGACGATGAACGGGAAGAGGGGGAACCAATGAGAGACTAGCTCTGGGTGTTGGGACAGGCACAGCTCACTCTATTTTCCCATCAGGAAGAAGAATTAACCACAGGCTCAGCCTGCCGCCCGGAACCAGAATAGGGCCTGAAGCAATCCTGCGCTTTTGCGGCCAGCTCCCAAGAAAGCGAGCTGAAAAATGGAGCTCAGGGGCACTGCAATTCACAAACCTGCAGAGTTATAAATGATAACTCTCATCCAAAAATATATTGAGGGACGGCAACGAAGAGGATTTGAAAGCAAGGCAGAATGGCAGGAAACAGATTTCAGGAGGTAGATTCGAATCGCCTTTAAAGCACAGGAAAAGCGGCAAAACCTCGACAATGATGCCCTTGGCCAAAAAGGGCGTATGCGTTTTTTCCTGAATATATTCAGGAAAAAACGCATACGCCCTTTTTGGCCAACCAAGCAACCTGGAAAGGCAAATCAGCGCTACAAAGAAGTCTCTCTTCCCATCGGTCAAAAGGGCCATGCTGAATAAAGTGTCAAAACCAGAAATGCACGACAGGCCATGGAGGAACGGGAGCCTTGCTACGCTGATGGGCGGGATGTAAATTGCGAACAGCCACTCTGGCAAAGTGGACGGTGTGTCCTGAAACATCTAAAAAACTCAGAGAGCATAGGGCACTTCCGCTCATGGGAATAGAAATTGGGAAAACTAAAAATCAGCAAGACACAGGCACCCCAAAGTTTAGGGCTGCTCTGTTGACAAGAACCTCCACTTCGTTCCACCTTAAATATCCCAGGAAAGAGAAAAATGGGTAAAGAATTTGTGGTCCTTATGTACAATGGAATATCACTCAGCCATGAAATCAACGTCATAAGGCTAGTAGCAGCATGATGAGTGGATTTAGGTATGACGATTCTAAGTGAAATAAGTCACACAGAAAACGACACTTATCCTAAGATATCACTTATAGAGGGAATGTAAAAACCACTACACTTGAACTGAATTACAAAACAGAACAGAGTCACACGTTTAGAAAACACACTATGGCTGCTTAACGAGAAAGGTGAGGTGGGGTGATGCATAAAGCAAGGGTTTCAAATGAGCTCAGATACCGTTCCATAAACCCAATATGTAATAGACAAGACCTACTCCTTTCTCAGTGAACTGGACTCAACACCCCCTATTCACCGCCCAAGAATATATCTGACTAGTAAGAATCTTAAAACCTATGTATTGCTATCTCTCTGTAAGTGAGTCAAGTGGGTGTAAAGCAGCATTAACACAGCAGTGAAAAGCAGCAAAACCCCATTATAAAAATCAATTCCTTTTAAAAACCCGTGAAACAAAGACAGTGAAAGAGAGAGAAATTCTTAGGAAATTCGTTCAGGGGCTGTGATGCCACCTGGATTGACCATATCTAGACCCACAGCTGATTGAGACATAAGGGTGGACACTCTTGGGGCTGAGAGGTTTGGTGAGGTTGGGTGAGCCAACGCAGACCCTTTAAAGTAATACTGGGTGGTAGCCATCCCATGGGTCCCAAATCTCCAGGTTCAAGGGCATCTTCCTACATCGAAAACATGCATGAGAAACCCAGAAGATGGTACACCGTGTGATCGGGAAAGGTTTCTAAAACGCACCTCATTTCGCATCTCCTTGTGCTCGGGTTCGCCATTCCAGCCGCTTTACTAGCAAGCTCCCTCCTTGGAGATTCAGCACCTTTAACCTCCTGTTCCGTACAGGTTGCAATTTGTCCTGAGGATGAACGGGAAGAGGGGGAACCAATGAGAGACTAGCTCTAGGTGTTGGGACAGGCACAGCTCACTCTATTTTCCCATCAGGAAGAAGAATTAACCACAGGCTCAGCCTGCCGCCCGGAACCAGAATAGGGCCCGAAGCAATCCTGCGCTTTTGCGGCCAGCTCCCAAGAAAGCGAGCTGAAAAATGGAGCTCAGGGGCACTGCAATTCACAAACCTGCAGAGTTATAAATGATAACTCTCGTCCACAAATATATTGAGGGAAGGCAACGAAGAGGCTTTGAAAGCAAGGAGAATTGCAGGAAACAGATTTCAGGAGGTAGATTCGAATCGCCTTGAAAGCACATGAAAAGCGGCAAAACGTGGACAATGATGCCCTTGGCCAAAAAGGGCGTATGCGTTTTTTCCTGAATATATTCAGGAAAAAACGCATACGCCCTTTTTGGCCAACCAAGCCACCTGGAAAGGCAAATCAGCGCTCCAAAGAAGTCTCGCTTCCCAGCGGGCAAAAGGGCCATGCGGAAAAAAGTGTCCAAACCAGAAATGCAGGACCGGCCATGGAGAAATGGGAGCCTTGCTACGCTGAATGACGGGATGTAAATTGCCAACAGCCACTCTGGAGAAGTGTACGGTGTGTCCTGAAACATCTAAAAAACACAGCTTGGAGAGCATAGGGCACTTCCACTCATGGGCGTATAAATTGGGAAAACTCAAAATCAGCAAGACAAAGGCACCCCAAAGTTTAGGGCTGCTCTGTTGACAAGATCCCCCACTTCATTACACCTTAAATATCCTAGGAAAGAGAAAAGTGGATAAAGAAGTTGTGGTCCTCATGTACAATGGAATATCACTCAGCCATGAAATCAACGTCATAAGGCTGGTAGCAGCACGATGAGTGGATTTAGGTACGACGATTCTAAGTGAAATAAGTCACACAGAAAAAGACACTTATCATAAGATATCACTTATAGAGGGAATGTAAAAACCGCTACACTTGAACTGAATTACAAAACAGAACAGAGTCACCCGTTTAGAAAACACACTATGGCTGCTTAACGGGAAAGGTGAGGTTTGGTGATGCATAAAACAAGGGTTTCAAATGAGCTCAGATACCGTTCCATAAACCCAATATGTAATAGACAAGACCTACTCCTTGCTCAGTGAACTGGACTCAACACCCCCTATTCACCGCCCAAGAATATATCTGACTAGTAAGAATCTTAAAACCTATGTATTGCCATCTCTCTGTAAGTGAGTCAAGTGGGTGTAAAGCGGCATACACACAGCAGTGAAAAGCAGCTAAACCCCACTATAAAAATCAATTACTTTTAAAAACCCGTGAAACAAAGACAGTGAAAGAGAGAGAAATTCTTACAAAATTCGTTCAGGGGCTGTGATGCCACCTGGATTTTCCATATCTAGACCCACAGCTGATTGAGACCTAGGGGTGGATAATCTTGGTGCTGAGAGATATGGTGAGGTTGGGTGAGCCAACGCAGACCCTTTAAAGTAATACTGCGTGGTACCCATCCCATGGGTCCCAAATCTCCAGGTTCAAGGGCATCTTCCTACCTTGAAAACAGGCATGAGAAACCCAGAAGATGGTATACCATGTGATCGGGAAAGGTTTCTAAAACGCATCTCATTTCTCATCTCCTTGTGCTCAGCTTCGCCATTCCACCCGCTTTACTAGCAACCTCCCCCCTGGGAGAATCAGCACCTTTAACCTCCTGTTCCGTACAGGTTGCAATTTGTCCTGAGGATGAACGGGAAGAGGGGGAACCAATGAGAGACTAGCTCTAGGTGTTGGGACAGGCAGAGCTCACTCTATTTTCCCATCAGGAAGAAGAATTAACCACAGGCTCAGCCTGCCGCCCGGAACCAGAATAGGGCCCGAAGCAATCCTGCGCTTTTGCGGCCAGCTTCCAAGAAAGCGAGCTGAAAAATGGAGCTCAGGGGCACTGCAATTCACAAACCTGCAGAGTTATAAATGATAACTCTCGTCCACAAATATATTGAGGGAAGGCAACGAAGAGGATTTGAAAGCAAGGCAGAATTGCAGGAAACAGATTTCAGGAGGTAGATTCGAATCGCCTTGAAAGCACAGGAAAAGCGGCAAAACGTGGACAATGATGCCCTTGGCCAAAAAGGGCGTATGCGTTTTTTCCTGAATATATTCAGGAAAAAACGCATACGCCCTTTTTGGCCAACCAAGCAACCTGGAAAGGCAAATCAGCGCTACAAAGAAGTCTCGCTTCCCATCGGTCACAAGGGCCATGCTGAATAAAGTGTCAAAACCAGAAATGCAGCACCGGCCATGGAGGAACGGGAGCCTTGCTACGCTGATGGGCGGGATGGAATTTGCCAACAGCCACTCTGGAGAAGTGGACGGTGTGTCCTGAAACATCTAAAAAACTCAGCTTAGAGAGCATAGGGCACTTCCACTCATGGGCGTAGAAATTGGGAAAACTCAAAATCAGCAAGACACAGTTCAGGGCCCAAAGTTTAGGGCTGCTCTGTTGACAAGAACCTCCACTTCGTTCCACCTTAAATATCCCAGGAAAGAGAAAAATGGGTAAAGAAGTTGTGGTCCTTATGTACAATGGAATATCACTCAGCCATGAAATCAACGTCATAAGGCTAGTAGCAGCTTGATGAGTGGATTTAGGTACGACGATTCTAAGTGAAATAAGTCACACAGAAAAAGACACTTATCCTAAGATATCACTTATACAGGGAATTTACAAAGCGCTACACTTGAACTAAATTACAAAACAGAACAGAGTCACCCGTTTAGAAAACACACTATGACTGCTTAACGGGAAAGGTGAGGCGGGGTGATGCATAAAGCAAGGGTTTCAAATGACCTCAGATACCGTTCCATAAACACAATATGTAATAGACAAGACCTACTCCTTGCTCAGTGAACTGGACTCAACACCCCCTATTCACCGCCCAAGAATATATCGGACTAGTAAGAATCTTAAAACCTATGTTTTGCCATCTCTCTGTAAGTGAGTCAAGTGGGTGTAAAGCGGCATACACACAGCAGTGAAAAGCAGCTAAACCCCATTATAAAAATCAATTACTTTTAAAAACCCGTGAAACAAAGACAGTGAAAGAGAGAGAAATTCTTAGGAAATTCGTTCAGGGGCTGTGATGCCACCTGGATTGACCATATCTAGACCCAGAGCTGATTGAGACATAAGGGTGGACACTCTTGGGGCTGAGAGGTTTGGTGAGGTTGGGTGAGCCAACGCAGACCCTTTAAAGTAATACTGCGTGGTAGCCATCCCATGGGTCCCAAATCTCCAGGTTCAAGGGCATCTTCCTACATCGAAAACAAGCATGAGAAACCCAGAAGATGGTACGCCGTGTGATCGGGAAAGGTTTCTAAAACGCACCTCATTTCGCATCTCCTTTTGCTCGGGTTCGCCATTCCAGCCGTTTTACTAGCAAGCTCCCTCCTTGGAGAATCAGCACCTTTAACCTCCTGTTCCGTACAGGTTGCAATTTGTCCTGAGGATGAACGGGAAGAGGGGGAACCAATGAGAGACTAGCTCTAGGTGTTGGGACAGGCACAGCTCACTCTATTTTCCCATCAGGAAGAAGAATTAACCACAGGCTCAGCCTGCCGCCCGGAATCAGAATAGGGCCCGAAGCAATCCTGTGCTTTTGCGGCCGGCTCCCAAGAAAGCGAGCTGAAAAATGGAGCTCAGGGGCACTGCAATTCACAAACCTGCAGAGTTATAAATGATAACTCTCGTCCACAAATATATTGAGGGAAGGCAACAAAGAGGCTTTGAAAGCAAGGCAGAATTGCAGAAAAAAGATTTCAGGAGGTAGTTTCGAATCGCCTTTAAAGCACAGGAAAAGCGGCAAAACCTCGTAAATGATGCCCTTGGCCAAAAAGTGCATATGCGTTTTTTCCTGAATATATTCAGGAAAAAACGCATACGCCCTTTTTGGCCAACCAAGAAACCTGGAAAGGCAAATCAGCGCTACAAAGAAGTCTCTCTTCCCATCGGTCAAAAGGGCCATGCTGAATAAAGGGTCAAAACCAGAAATGCAGGACAGGCCATGGAGGAACGGGAGCCTTGCTACGCTGATGGGCGAGATGTAAATTGTGAACAGCCACTCTGTAGAAGTGGACGGTGTGTCCTGAAACATCTAAAAAACTCAGCTTAGAGAGCATAGGGCACTTCCGCTCATGGGCATAGAAATTGGGAAAACTGAAAATCAGCAAGACACAGGCACCCCAAAGTTTAGGGCTGCTCTGTTGACAAGAACCTCCACTTCGTTCCACCTTAAATATCCCAGAAAAGAGAAAAATGGGTAAAGAAGTTGTGGTCCTTATGTACAATGGAATATCACTCAGCCATGAAATCAACGTCATAAGGCTAGTAGCAGCATGATGAGTGGATTTAGGTATGACGATTCTAAGTGAAATAAGTCACACAGAAAACGACACTTATCCTAAGATATCACTTATAGAGGGAATGTAAAAACCACTACACTTGAACTGATTTACAAAACAGAACAGAGTCACACGTTTAGAAAACACACTATGGCTGCTTAACGGGAAAGGTGAGGTGGGGTGATGCATAAAGCAAGGGTTTCAAATGAGCTCAGATACCGTTCCATAAACCCAATATGTAATAGACAAGACCTACTCCTTTCTCAGTGAACTGGACTCAACACCCCCTATTCACCGCCCAAGAATATATCTGACTAGTAAGAATCTTAAAACCTATGTATTGCTATCTCTCTGTAAGTGAGTCAAGTGGGTGTAAAGCAGCATACACACAGCAGTGAAAAGCAGATAAACCCCATTATAAAAATCAATTACTTTTAGGGCTTCCCTGGTGGTGCAGTGGTTGAGAATCTGCCTGCTGATGCAGGGGACGCGGGTTCGAGCCCTGGTCTTGGAGGATCCCACATGCCGCAGAGCGACTAGGCCCGTGAGCCACAATTACTGAGCCTGCGCGTCTGGAGCTTGTGCTCTGCAACAAGAGAGGCCGCGATGATGAGAGGCCCGCGCACCGCGATGAGGAGTGGCCCCCACTTGCCGCAACTAGAGAAAGCCCTCACACACAAATGAAGACCCAACTCAGCCATAAATAAATAAATAAACCCAAAAGTTAAAAAAAAATCAATTACTTTTAAAAACCCGTGAAACAAAGAGAGTGAAAGAGAGAGAAATTCTTAGGAAATTCGTTCAGGGGCTGTGATGCCACCTGGATTGACCATATCTAGACCCACAGCTGATTGAGACATAAGGGTGGACACTCTTGGGGCTGAGAGGTTTGGTGAGGTTGGGTGAGCAAACGCAGACCCTTTAAAGTAATACTGCGTGGTAGCCATCCCATGGGTCCCAAATCTCCAGGTTCAAGGGCATCTTCCTACATCGAAAACATGCATGAGAATCCCAGAAGATAGTACACCGTGTGATCGGGAAAGGTTTCTAAAACGCACCTCATTTCTCATCTCCTTCTGCTCGGCTTCGCCATTCCAGCCGCTTTACTAGCAACCTCCCCCCTGGGAGAATCAGCACCTTTAACCTCCTGTTCCGTACAGGTTGCAATTTGTCCTGAGGATGAACGGGAAGAGGGGGAACCAATGAGAGACTAGCTCTAGGTGTTGGGACAGGCACAGCTCACTCTATTTTCCCATCAGGAAGAAGAATTAAGCACAAGCTCAGCCTGCCCCCCAGAACCAGAAGAGGGCCTGAAGCAATCCTGCGCCTTTGCGGCCAGCTCCCAAGAAAGCGAGCTGAAAAATGGAGCTCAGGGGCACTGCAATTCACAAACCTGCAGAGTTATAAATGATAACTCTCGTCCACAAAAATATTGAGGGAAGGCAACGAAGAGGATTTGAAAGCAAGGCAGAATTGCAGGAAACAGATTTCAGGAGGTAGATTCGAATCGCCTTTAAAGCACAGGAAAAGCGACAAAACCTCGACAATGATGCCCTTGGCCAAAAAGGGCGTATGCGTTTTTTCCTGAATATATTCAGGAAAAAACGCATACGCCCTTTTTGGCCAACCAAGCAACCTGGAAAGGCAAATCAGCGCTACAAAGAAGTCTCGCTTCCCATCGGTCAATAGGGCCATGCTGAATAAAGGGTCAAAACCAGAAATGCAGGACAGGCCATGGAGGAACGGGAGCCTTGCTACGCTGATCGGCGGGATGTAAATTGCCAACAGCCACTCTGGAGAAGTGGACGGTGTGTCCTGAAACATCTAAAAAACTCAGCTTAGAGAGCATAGGGCACTTCCACTCATGGGCGTAGAAATTGGGAAAACTCAAAATCAGCAAGACACAGTTTAGGGCCCAAAGTTTAGGGCTGCTCTGTTGACAAGAACCTCCACTTCGTTCCACCTTAAATATCCCAGGAAAGAGAAAAATGGGTAAAGAAGTTGTGGTCCTTATGTACAATGGAATATCACTCAGCCATGAAATCAACGTCATAAGGCTAGTAGCAGCATGATGAGTGGATTTAGGTACGACGATTCTAAGTGAAATAAGTCACACAGAAAAAGACACTTATCCTAAGATATCACTTATACAGGGAATTTACAAAGCGCTACACTTGAACTAAATTACAAAACAGAACAGAGTCACCCGTTTAGAAAACACACTATGGCTGCTTAACGGGAAAGGTGAGGTGGGGTGATGCATAAAGCAAGGGTTTCAAATGAGCTCAGATACCGTTCCATAAACCCAATATGTAATAGACAAGACCTACTCCTTTCTCAGTGAACTGGACTCAACACCCCCTATTCACCGCCCAAGAATATATCTGACTAGTAAGAATCTTAAAACCTATGTATTGCTATCTCTCTGTAAGTGAGTCAAGTGGGTGTAAAGCAGCATACACACAGCAGTGAAAAGCAGATAAACCCCATTATAAAAATCAATTACTTTTAGGGCTTCCCTGGTGGTGCAGTGGTTGAGAATCTGCCTGCTGATGCAGGGGACGCGGGTTCGAGCCCTGGTCTTGGAGGATCCCACATGCCGCAGAGCGACTAGGCCCGTGAGCCACAATTACTGAGCCTGCGCGTCTGGAGCTTGTGCTCTGCAACAAGAGAGGCCGCGATGATGAGAGGCCCGCGCACCGCGATGAGGAGTGGCCCCCACTTGCCGCAACTAGAGAAAGCCCTCACACACAAATGAAGACCCAACTCAGCCATAAATAAATAAATAAACCCAAAAGTTAAAAAAAAAATCAATTACTTTTAAAAACCCGTGAAACAAAGAGAGTGAAAGAGAGAGAAATTCTTAGGAAATTCGTTCAGGGGCTGTGATGCCACCTGGATTGACCATATCTAGACCCACAGCTGATTGAGACATAAGGGTGGACACTCTTGGGGCTGAGAGGTTTGGTGAGGTTGGGTGAGCAAACGCAGACCCTTTAAAGTAATACTGCGTGGTAGCCATCCCATGGGTCCCAAATCTCCAGGTTCAAGGGCATCTTCCTACATCGAAAACATGCATGAGAATCCCAGAAGATAGTACACCGTGTGATCGGGAAAGGTTTCTAAAACGCACCTCATTTCGCATCTCCTTGTGCTCGGGTTCGCCATTCCAGCCACTTTACTAGCAAGCTTCCTCCTTGGAGATTCAGCACCTTTAACCTCCTGTTCCGTACAGGTTGCAATTTTTCCTGACGATGAACGGGAAGAGGGGGAACCAATGAGAGACTAGCTCTGGGTGTTGGGACAGGCACAGCTCACTCTATTTTCCCATCAGGAAGAAGAATTAACCACAGGCTCAGCCTGCCGCCCGGAACCAGAATAGGGCCTGAAGCAATCCTGCGCTTTTGCGGCCAGCTCCCAAGAAAGCGAGCTGAAAAATGGAGCTCAGGGGCACTGCAATTCACAAACCTGCAGAGTTATAAATGATAACTCTCGTCCACAAAAATATTGAGGGAAGGCAACGAAGAGGATTTGAAAGCAAGGCAGAATTGCAGGAAACAGATTTCAGGAGGTAGATTCGAATCGCCTTTAAAGCACAGGAAAAGCGACAAAACCTCGACAATGATGCCCTTGGCCAAAAAGGGCGTATGCGTTTTTTCCTGAATATATTCAGGAAAAAACGCATACGCCCTTTTTGGCCAACCAAGCAACCTGGAAAGGCAAATCAGCGCTACAAAGAAGTCTCGCTTCCCATCGGTCAAAAGGGCCATGCTGAATAAAGTGTCAAAACCAGAAATGCAGGACAGGCCATGGAGGAACGGGAGCCTTGCTACGCTGATGGGCGGGATGGAAATTGCCAACAGCCACTCTGGAGAAGTGGACGGTGTGTCCTGAAACATCTAAAAAACTCAGCTTAGAGAGCATAGGGCACTTCCACTCATGGGCGTAGAAATTGGGAAAACTCAAAATCAGCAAGACACAGGCACCCCAAAGTTTAGGGCTGCTCTGTTGACAAGAACCTCCACTTCGTTCCACCTTAAATATCCCAGAAAAGAGAAAAATGGGTAAAGAAGTTGTGGTCCTTATGTACAATGGAATATCACTCAGCCATGAAATCAACGTCATAAGGCTAGTAGCAGCATGATGAGTGGATTTAGGTATGACGATTCTAAGTGAAATAACTCACACAGAAAACGACACATATCCTAAGATATCACTTATAGAGGGAATGTAAAAACCACTACACTTGAACTGAATTACAAAACAGAACAGAGTCACACGTTAAGAAAACACACTATGGCTGCTTAACGGGAAAGGTGAGGTGGTGTGATGCATAAAGCAAGGGTTTCAAATGAGCTCAGATACCGTTCCATAAACCCAATATGTAATAGACAAGACCTACTCCTTTCTCAGTGAACTGGACTCAACACCCCCTATTCACCGCCCAAGAATATATCTGACTAGTAAGAATCTTAAAACCTATGTATTGCTATCTCTCTGTAAGTGAGTCAAGTGGGTGTAAAGCAGCATACACACAGCAGTGAAAAGCAGCTAAACCCCATTATAAAAATCAATTACTTTTAAAAACCCGTGAAGCAAAGACAGTGAAAGAGAGAGAAATTCTTAGGAAATTCGTTCAGGGGCTGTGATGCCACCTGGATTGACCATATCTAGACCCACAGCTGATTGAGACATAAGGGTGGACACTCTTGGGGCTGAGAGGTTTGGTGAGGTTGGGTGAGCAAACGCAGACCCTTTAAAGTAATACTGCGTGGTAGCCATCCCATGGGTCCCAAATCTCCAGGTTCAAGGGCATCTTCCTACATCAAAAACATGCATGAGAAACCCAGAAGATGGTACACCGTGTGATCGGGAAAGGTTTCTAAAACGCACCTCATTTCGCATCTCCTTGTGCTCGGGTTCGCCATTCCAGCCGCTTTACCAGCAAGCTCCCTCCTTGGAGATTCAGCACCTTTAACCTCCTGTTCCGTACAGGTTGAAAATTTTCCTGACGATGAACGGGAAGAGGGGGAACCAATGAGAGACTAGCTCTGGGTGTTGGGACAGGCACAGCTCACTCTATTTTCCCATCAGGAAGAAGAATTAACCACAGGCTCAGCCTGCCGCTCGGAACCAGAATAGGGCCTGAAGCAATCCTGCGCTTTTGCGGCCAGCTCCCAAGAAAGCGAGCTGAAAAATGGAGCTCAGGGGCACTGCAATTCACAAACCTGCAGAGTTATAAATGATAACTCTCATCCAAAAATATATTGAGGGACGGCAACGAAGAGGATTTGAAAGCAAAGCAGAAAGGCAGGAAACAGATTTCAGGAGGTAGATTCGAATCGCCTTTAAAGCACAGGAAAAGCGGCAAAACCTCGACAATGATGCCCTTGGCCAAAAAGGGCGTATGCCTTTTTTCCTGAATATATTCAGGAAAAAACGCATACGCCCTTTTTGGCCAACCAAGCAACCTGGAAAGGCAAATCAGCGCTACAAAGAAGTCTCACTTCCCATCGGTCAAAAGGGCCATGCTGAATAAAGGGTCAAAACCAGAAATGCAGGACAGGCCATGGAGGAACGGGAGCCTTGCTACGCTGATGGGCGGGATGGAAATTGCCAACAGCCACTCTGGAGAAGTGGACGGTGTGTCCTGAAACATCTAAAAAACTCAGCTTAGAGAGCATAGGGCACTTCCACTCATGGGCGTAGAAATTGGGAAAACTCAAAATCAGCAAGACACAGGCACCCCAAAGTTTAGGGCTGCTCTGTTGACAAGAACCTCCACTTCGTTACACCTTAAATATCCCAGGAAAGAGAAAAATGGGTAAAGAAGTTGTGGTCCTTATGTACAATGGAATATCACTCAGCCATGAAATCAACGTCATAAGGCTAGTAGCAGCATGATGAGTGGATTTAGGTACGACGATTCTAAGTGAAATAAGTCACACAGAAAAAGACACTTATCCTAAGATATCACTTATAGAGGGAATGTAAAAACCGCTACCCTTGAACTGAATTACAAAACAGAACAGAGTCACCCGTTTTGAAAACACACTATGGCTGCTTAACGGGAAAGGTGAGGTGGGGTGATGCATAAAACAAGGGTTTCAAATGAGCTCAGATACCGTTCCATAAACCCAATATGTAACAGACAAGACCTACTCCTTGCTCAGTGAACTGGACTCAACACCCCCTATTCACCGCCCAAGAAGATATCTGACTAGTAAGAATCTTAAAACCTATGTATTGCCATCTCTCTGTAAGTGAGTCAAGTGGGTGTAAAGCGGCATACACACAGCAGTGAAAAGCAGCTAAACCCCATTATAAAAATCAATTACTTTTAAAAACCCGTGAAACAAAGACAGTGAAAGAGAGAGAAATTCTTACAAAATTCGTTCAGGGACTGTGATGCCACCTGGATTTTCCATATCTAGACCCACAGCTGATTGAGACCTAGGGGTGGACAATCTTGGTGCTGAGAGATTTGGTGAGGTTGGGTGAGCCAACGCAGACCCTTTGAAGTAATACTGCGTGGTACCCATCCCATGGGTCCCAAATCTAAAGGTTCAAGGGCATCTTCCTCCATCGAAAACATGCATGAGAAACCCAGAAGATGGTACACCGTGTGATCGGGAAAGGTTTCTAAAACGCACCTCATTTCGCATCTCCTTGTGCTCGGGTTCACCATTCCAGCCGCTTTACTAGCATGCTCCCTCCTTGGAGATTCAGAACCTTTAACCTCCTGTTCCGTACAGGTTGCAATTTGTCCTGAGGATGAGCGGGAAGAGGGGGAACCAATGAGAGACTAGCTCTGGGTGTTGGGACAGGCACAGCTCACTCTATTTTCCCATCAGGAAGAAGAATTAACCACAGGCTCAGCCTGCCGCCCGTAACCAGAATAGGGCCCGAAGCAATCCTGCGCTTTTGCGGCCAGCTCCCAAGAAAGCGAGCTGAAAAATGGAGCTCAGGGGCACTGCAATTCACAGACCTGCAGAGTTATAAATGATAACTCTCGTCCACAAATATATTGAGGGAAGGCAACGAAGAGGATTTGAAAGCAAGGCAGAATTGCAGGAAACAGATTTCAGGAGGTAGATTCGAATCGCCTTTAAAGCACAGGAAAAGCGACAAAACCTCGACAATGATGCCCTTGGCCAAAAAGGGCGTATGCGTTTTTTCCTGAATATATTCAGGAAAAAACGCATACGCCCTTTTTGGCCAACCAAGCAACCTGGAAAGGCAAATCAGCGCTACAAAGAAGTCTCGCTTCCCATCGGTCAATAGGGCCATGCTGAATAAAGGGTCAAAACCAGAAATGCAGGACAGGCCATGGAGGAACGGGAGCCTTGCTACGCTGATGGGCGGGATGTAAATTGCCAACAGCCACTCTGGAGAAGTGGACGGTGTGTCCTGAAACATCTAAAAAACTCAGCTTAGAGAGCATAGGGCACTTCCACTCATGGGCGTAGAAATTGGGAAAACTCAAAATCAGCAAGACACAGTTTAGGGCCCAAAGTTTAGGGCTGCTCTGTTGACAAGAACCTCCACTTCGTTCCACCTTAAATATCCCAGGAAAGAGAAAAATGGGTAAAGAAGTTGTGGTCCTTATGTACAATGGAATATCACTCAGCCATGAAATCAACGTCATAAGGCTAGTAGCAGCATGATGAGTGGATTTAGGTACGACGATTCTAAGTGAAATAAGTCACACAGAAAAAGACACTTATCCTAAGATATCACTTATACAGGGAATTTACAAAGCGCTACACTTGAACTAAATTACAAAACAGAACAGAGTCACCCGTTTAGAAAACACACTATGGCTGCTTAACGGGAAAGGTGAGGCAGGGTGATGCATAAAGCAAGGGTTTCAAATGAGCTCAGATACCGTTCCATAAACCCAATATGTAATAGACAAGACCTACTCCTTGCTCAGTGAACTGGACTCAACACCCCCTATTCACCGCCCAAGAATATATCTGACTAGTAAGAATCTTAAAACCTATGTATTGCTATCTCTCTGTAAGTGAGTCAAGTGGGTGTAAAGCAGCATTAACACAGCAGTGAAAAGCAGCAAAACCCCATTATAAAAATCAATTACTTTTAAAAACCCGTGAAACAAAGACAGTGAAAGAGAGAGAAATTCTTAGGAAATTCGTTCAGGGGCTGTGATGCCACCTGGATTGACCATATCTAGACCAACAGCTGATTGAGACATAAGGGTGGACACTCTTGGGGCTGAGAGGTTTGGTGAGGTTGGGTGAGCAAACGCAGACCCTTTAAAGTAATACTGCGTGGTAGCCATCCCATGGGTCCCAAATCTCCAGGTTCAAGGGCATCTTCCTCCATCGAAAACATGCATGAGAATCCCAGAAGATGGTACACCGTGTGATCGGGAAAGGTTTGTAAAACGCACCTCATTTCGCATCTCCTTGTGCTCGGGTTCACCATTCCAGCCGCTTTACTAGCAAGCTCCCTCCTTGGAGATTCAGCACCTTTAACCTCCTGTTCCGTACAGGTTGCAATTTGTCCTGAGGATGAACGGGAAGAGGGGGAACCAATGAGAGACTAGCTCTAGGTGTTGGGACAGGCACAGCTCACTCTATTTTCCCATCAGGAAGAAGAATTAACCACAGGCTCAGCCTGCCGTCCGGAACCAGAATAGGGCCCGAAGCAATCCTGTGCTTTTGCGGCCAGCTCCCAAGAAAGCGAGCTGAAAAATGGAGCTCAGGGGCACTGCAATTCACAAACCTTCAGAGTTATAAATGATAACTCTCGTCCACAAATATATTGAGGGAAGGCAACGAAGAGGATTTGAAAGCAAGGCAGAATTGCAGAAAAAAGATTTCAGGAGGTAGATTCGAATCGCCTTGAAAGCACATGAAAAGCGGCAAAACGTGGACAATGATGCCCTTGGCCAAAAAGGGCGTATGCGTTTTTTCCTGAATATATTCAGGAAAAAACGCATACGCCCTTTTTGGCCAACCAAGCAACCTGGAAAGGCAAATCAGCGCTACAAAGAAGTCTCGCTTCCCATCGGTCAAAAGGGCCATGCTGAATAAAGTGTCAAAACCAGAAATGCAGGACAGGCCATGGAGGAACGGGAGCCTTGCTACGCTGATGGGCGGGATGGAAATTGCCAACAGCCACTCTGGAGAAGTGGACGGTGTGTCCTGAAACATCTAAAAAACTCAGCTTAGAGAGCATAGGGCACTTCCACTCATGGGCGTAGAAATTGGGAAAACTCAAAATCAGCAAGACACAGGCACCCCAAAGTTTAGGGCTGCTCTGTTGACAAGAACCTCCACTTCGTTCCACCTTAAATATCCCAGAAAAGAGAAAAATGGGTAAAGAAGTTGTGGTCCTTATGTACAATGGAATATCACTCAGCCATGAAATCAACGTCATAAGGCTAGTAGCAGCATGATGAGTGGATTTAGGTATGACGATTCTAAGTGAAATAACTCACACAGAAAACGACACATATCCTAAGATATCACTTATAGAGGGAATGTAAAAACCACTACACTTGAACTGAATTACAAAACAGAACAGAGTCACACGTTAAGAAAACACACTATGGCTGCTTAACGGGAAAGGTGAGGTGGTGTGATGCATAAAGCAAGGGTTTCAAATGAGCTCAGATACCGTTCCATAAACCCAATATGTAATAGACAAGACCTACTCCTTTCTCAGTGAACTGGACTCAACACCCCCTATTCACCGCCCAAGAATATATCTGACTAGTAAGAATCTTAAAACCTATGTATTGCTATCTCTCTGTAAGTGAGTCAAGTGGGTGTAAAGCAGCATACACACAGCAGTGAAAAGCAGCTAAACCCCATTATAAAAATCAATTACTTTTAAAAACCCGTGAAGCAAAGACAGTGAAAGAGAGAGAAATTCTTAGGAAATTCGTTCAGGGGCTGTGATGCCACCTGGATTGACCATATCTAGACCCACAGCTGATTGAGACATAAGGGTGGACACTCTTGGGGCTGAGAGGTTTGGTGAGGTTGGGTGAGCAAACGCAGACCCTTTAAAGTAATACTGCGTGGTAGCCATCCCATGGGTCCCAAATCTCCAGGTTCAAGGGCATCTTCCTACATCAAAAACATGCATGAGAAACCCAGAAGATGGTACACCGTGTGATCGGGAAAGGTTTCTAAAACGCACCTCATTTCGCATCTCCTTGTGCTCGGGTTCGCCATTCCAGCCGCTTTACCAGCAAGCTCCCTCCTTGGAGATTCAGCACCTTTAACCTCCTGTTCCGTACAGGTTGAAAATTTTCCTGACGATGAACGGGAAGAGGGGGAACCAATGAGAGACTAGCTCTGGGTGTTGGGACAGGCACAGCTCACTCTATTTTCCCATCAGGAAGAAGAATTAACCACAGGCTCAGCCTGCCGCTCGGAACCAGAATAGGGCCTGAAGCAATCCTGCGCTTTTGCGGCCAGCTCCCAAGAAAGCGAGCTGAAAAATGGAGCTCAGGGGCACTGCAATTCACAAACCTGCAGAGTTATAAATGATAACTCTCATCCAAAAATATATTGAGGGACGGCAACGAAGAGGATTTGAAAGCAAAGCAGAAAGGCAGGAAACAGATTTCAGGAGGTAGATTCGAATCGCCTTTAAAGCACAGGAAAAGCGGCAAAACCTCGACAATGATGCCCTTGGCCAAAAAGGGCGTATGCCTTTTTTCCTGAATATATTCAGGAAAAAACGCATACGCCCTTTTTGGCCAACCAAGCAACCTGGAAAGGCAAATCAGCGCTACAAAGAAGTCTCGCTTCCCATCGGTCAAAAGGGCCATGCTGAATAAAGGGTCAAAACCAGAAATGCAGGACAGGCCATGGAGGAACGGGAGCCTTGCTACGCTGATGGGCGGGATGGAAATTGCCAACAGCCACTCTGGAGAAGTGGACGGTGTGTCCTGAAACATCTAAAAAACTCAGCTTAGAGAGCATAGGGCACTTCCACTCATGGGCGTAGAAATTGGGAAAACTCAAAATCAGCAAGACACAGGCACCCCAAAGTTTAGGGCTGCTCTGTTGACAAGAACCTCCACTTCGTTACACCTTAAATATCCCAGGAAAGAGAAAAATGGGTAAAGAAGTTGTGGTCCTTATGTACAATGGAATATCACTCAGCCATGAAATCAACGTCATAAGGCTAGTAGCAGCATGATGAGTGGATTTAGGTACGACGATTCTAAGTGAAATAAGTCACACAGAAAAAGACACTTATCCTAAGATATCACTTATAGAGGGAATGTAAAAACCGCTACCCTTGAACTGAATTACAAAACAGAACAGAGTCACCCGTTTTGAAAACACACTATGGCTGCTTAACGGGAAAGGTGAGGTGGGGTGATGCATAAAACAAGGGTTTCAAATGAGCTCAGATACCGTTCCATAAACCCAATATGTAACAGACAAGACCTACTCCTTGCTCAGTGAACTGGACTCAACACCCCCTATTCACCGCCCAAGAAGATATCTGACTAGTAAGAATCTTAAAACCTATGTATTGCCATCTCTCTGTAAGTGAGTCAAGTGGGTGTAAAGCGGCATACACACAGCAGTGAAAAGCAGCTAAACCCCATTATAAAAATCAATTACTTTTAAAAACCCGTGAAACAAAGACAGTGAAAGAGAGAGAAATTCTTACAAAATTCGTTCAGGGACTGTGATGCCACCTGGATTTTCCATATCTAGACCCACAGCTGATTGAGACCTAGGGGTGGACAATCTTGGTGCTCAGAGATTTGGTGAGGTTGGGTGAGCCAACGCAGACCCTTTGAAGTAATACTGCGTGGTACCCATCCCATGGGTCCCAAATCTAAAGGTTCAAGGGCATCTTCCTCCATCGAAAACATGCATGAGAAACCCAGAAGATGGTACACCGTGTGATCGGGAAAGGTTTCTAAAACGCACCTCATTTCGCATCTCCTTGTGCTCGGGTTCACCATTCCAGCCGCTTTACTAGCATGCTCCCTCCTTGGAAATTCAGAACCTTTAACTTCCTGTTCCGTACAGGTTGCAATTTGTCCTGAGGATGAGCGGGAAGAGGGGGAACCAATGAGAGACTAGCTCTGGGTGTTGGGACAGGCACAGCTCACTCTATTTTCCCATCAGGAAGAAGAATTAACCACAGGCTCAGCCTGCCGCCCGTAACCAGAATAGGGCCCGAAGCAATCCTGCGCTTTTGCGGCCAGCTCCCAAGAAAGCGAGCTGAAAAATGGAGCTCAGGGGCACTGCAATTCACAGACCTGCAGAGTTATAAATGATAACTCTCGTCCACAAATATATTGAGGGAAGGCAACGAAGAGGATTTGAAAGCAAGGCAGAATTGCAGGAAACAGATTTCAGGAGGTAGATTCGAATCGCCTTTAAAGCACAGGAAAAGCGACAAAACCTCGACAATGATGCCCTTGGCCAAAAAGGGCGTATGCGTTTTTTCCTGAATATATTCAGGAAAAAACGCATACGCCCTTTTTGGCCAACCAAGCAACCTGGAAAGGCAAATCAGCGCTACAAAGAAGTCTCGCTTCCCATCGGTCAATAGGGCCATGCTGAATAAAGGGTCAAAACCAGAAATGCAGGACAGGCCATGGAGGAACGGGAGCCTTGCTACGCTGATGGGCGGGATGTAAATTGCCAACAGCCACTCTGGAGAAGTGGACGGTGTGTCCTGAAACATCTAAAAAACTCAGCTTAGAGAGCATAGGGCACTTCCACTCATGGGCGTAGAAATTGGGAAAACTCAAAATCAGCAAGACACAGTTTAGGGCCCAAAGTTTAGGGCTGCTCTGTTGACAAGAACCTCCACTTCGTTCCACCTTAAATATCCCAGGAAAGAGAAAAATGGGTAAAGAAGTTGTGGTCCTTATGTACAATGGAATATCACTCAGCCATGAAATCAACGTCATAAGGCTAGTAGCAGCATGATGAGTGGATTTAGGTACGACGATTCTAAGTGAAATAAGTCACACAGAAAAAGACACTTATCCTAAGATATCACTTATACAGGGAATTTACAAAGCGCTACACTTGAAATAAATTACAAAACAGAACAGAGTCACCCGTTTAGAAAACACACTATGGCTGCTTAACGGGAAAGGTGAGGCAGGGTGATGCATAAAGCAAGGGTTTCAAATGAGCTCAGATACCGTTCCATAAACCCAATATGTAATAGACAAGACCTACTCCTTGCTCAGTGAACTGGACTCAACACCCCCTATTCACCGCCCAAGAATATATCTGACTAGTAAGAATCTTAAAACCTATGTATTGCTATCTCTCTGTAAGTGAGTCAAGTGGGTGTAAAGCAGCATTAACACAGCAGTGAAAAGCAGCAAAACCCCATTATAAAAATCAATTACTTTTAAAAACCCGTGAAACAAAGACAGTGAAAGAGAGAGAAATTCTTAGGAAATTCGTTCAGGGGCTGTGATGCCACCTGGATTGACCATATCTAGACCCACAGCTGATTGAGACATAAGGGTGGACACTCTTGGGGCTGAGAGGTTTGGTGAGGTTGGGTGAGCAAACGCAGACCCTTTAAAGTAATACTGCGTGGTAGCCATCCCATGGGTCCCAAATCTCCAGGTTCAAGGGCATCTTCCTCCATCGAAAACATGCATGAGAATCCCAGAAGATGGTACACCGTGTGATCGGGAAAGGTTTGTAAAACGCACCTCATTTCGCATCTCCTTGTGCTCGGGTTCACCATTCCAGCCGCTTTACTAGCAAGCTCCCTCCTTGGAGATTCAGCACCTTTAACCTCCTGTTCCGTACACGTTGCAATTTGTCCTGAGGATGAACGGGAAGAGGGGGAACCAATGAGAGACTAGCTCTAGGTGTTGGGACAGGCACAGCTCACTCTATTTTCCCATCAGGAAGAAGAATTAACCACAGGCTCAGCCTGCCGCCCGGAACCAGAATAGGGCCCGAAGCAATCCTGCGCTTTTGCGGCCAGCTCCCAAGAAAGCGAGCTGAAAAATGGAGCTCAGGGGCACTGCAATTCACAAACCTGCAGAGTTATAAATGATAACTCTCGTCCACAAATATATTGAGGGAAGGCAACGAAGAGGATTTGAAAGCAAGGCAGAATTGCAGAAAAAAGATTTCAGGAGGTAGATTCGAATCGCCTTGAAAGCACATGAAAAGCGGCAAAACGTGGACAATGATGCCCTTGGCCAAAAAGGGCGTATGCGTTTTTTCCTGAATATATTCAGGAAAAAACGCATACGCCCTTTTTGGCCAACCAAGCAACCTGGAAAGGCAAATCAGCGCTACAAAGAAGTCTCGCTTCCCATCGGTCAAAAGGGCCATGCTGAATAAAGTGTCAAAACCAGAAATGCAGGACAGGCCATGGAGGAACGGGAGCCTTGCTACGCTGATGGGCGGGATGGAAATTGCCAACAGCCACTCTGGAGAAGTGGACGGTGTGTCCTGAAACATCTAAAAAACTCAGCTTAGAGAGCATAGGGCACTTCCACTCATGGGCGTAGAAATTGGGAAAACTCAAAATCAGCAAGACACAGGCACCCCAAAGTTTAGGGCTGCTCTGTTGACAAGAACCTCCACTTCGTTCCACCTTAAATATCCCAGAAAAGAGAAAAATGGGTAAAGAAGTTGTGGTCCTTATGTACAATGGAATATCACTCAGCCATGAAATCAACGTCATAAGGCTAGTAGCAGCATGATGAGTGGATTTAGGTATGACGATTCTAAGTGAAATAACTCACACAGAAAACGACACATATCCTAAGATATCACTTATAGAGGGAATGTAAAAACCACTACACTTGAACTGAATTACAAAACAGAACAGAGTCACACGTTAAGAAAACACACTATGGCTGCTTAACGGGAAAGGTGAGGTGGTGTGATGCATAAAGCAAGGGTTTCAAATGAGCTCAGATACCGTTCCATAAACCCAATATGTAATAGACAAGACCTACTCCTTTCTCAGTGAACTGGACTCAACACCCCCTATTCACCGCCCAAGAATATATCTGACTAGTAAGAATCTTAAAACCTATGTATTGCCATCTCTCTGTAAGTGAGTCAAGTGGGTGTAAAGCAGCATACACACAGCAGTGAAAAGCAGCTAAACCCCATTATAAAAATCAATTACTTTTAAAAACCCGTGAAACAAAGACAGTGAAAGAGAGAGAAATTCTTAGGAAATTCGTTCAGGGGCTGTGATGCCACCTGGATTGACCATATCTAGACCCACAGCTGATTGAGACATAAGGGTGGACACTCTTGGGGCTGAGAGGTTTGGTGAGGTTGGGTGAGCAAACGCAGACCCTTTAAAGTAATACTGCGTGGTAGCCATCCCATGGGTCCCAAATCTCCAGGTTCAAGGGCATCTTCCTACATCGAAAACATGCATGAGAAACCCAGAAGATGGTACACCGTGTGATCGGGAAAGGTTTCTAAAACGCACCTCATTTCGCATCTCCTTGTGCTCGGGTTCGCCATTCCAGCCGCTTTACCAGCAAGCTCCCTCCTTGGAGATTCAGCACCTTTAACCTCCTGTTCCGTACAGGTTGCAAATTTTCCTGACGATAACGGGAAGAGGGGGAACCAATGAGAGACTAGCTCTGGGTGTTGGGACAGGCACAGCTCACTCTATTTTCCCATCAGGAAGAAGAATTAACCACAGGCTCAGCCTGCCGCTCGGAACCAGAATAGGGCCTGAAGCAATCCTGCGCTTTTGCGGCCAGCTCCCAAGAAAGCGAGCTGAAAAATGGAGCTCAGGGGCACTGCAATTCACAAACCTGCAGAGTTATAAATGATAACTCTAATCCAAAAATATATTGAGGGACGGCAACGAAGAGGATTTGAAAGCAAAGCAGAATGGCAGGAAACAGATTTCAGGAGGTAGATTCGAATCGCCTTTAAAGCACAGGAAAAGCGGCAAAACCTCGACAATGATGCCCTTGGCCAAAAAGTGCGTATGCCTTTTTTCCTGAATATATTCAGGAAAAAACGCATACGCCCTTTTTGGCCAACCAAGCAACCTGGAAAGGCAAATCAGCGCTACAAAGAAGTCTCGCTTCCCATCGGTCAAAAGGGCCATGCTGAATAAAGGGTCAAAACCAGAAATGCAGGACAGGCCGTGGAGGAACGGGAGCCTTGCTACGCTGATGGGCGGGATGGAAATTGCCAACAGCCACTCTGGAGAAGTGGACGGTGTGTCCTGAAACATCTAAAAAACTCAGCTTAGAGAGCATAGGGCACTTCCACTCATGGGCGTAGAAATTGGGAAAACTCAAAATCAGCAAGACACAGGCACCCCAAAGTTTAGGGCTGCTCTGTTGACAAGAACCTCCACTTCGTTACACCTTAAATATCCCAGGAAAGAGAAAAATGGGTAAAGAAGTTGTGGTCCTTATGTACAATGGAATATCACTCAGCCATGAAATCAACGTCATAAGGCTAGTAGCAGCATGATGAGTGGATTTAGGTACGACGATTCTAAGTGAAATAAGTCACACAGAAAAAGACACTTATCCTAAGATATCAGTTATAGAGGGAATGTAAAAACCGCTACCCTTGAACTGAATTACAAAACAGAACAGAGTCACCCGTTTTGAAAACACACTATGGCTGCTTAACGGGAAAGGTGAGGTGGGGTGATGCATAAAACAAGGGTTTCAAATGAGCTCAGATACCGTTCCATAAACCCAATATGTAACAGACAAGACCTACTCCTTGCTCAGTGAACTGGACTCAACACCCCCTATTCACCGCCCAAGAAGATATCTGACTAGTAAGAATCTTAAAACCTATGTATTGCCATCTCTCTGTAAGTGAGTCAAGTGGGTGTAAAGCGGCATACACACAGCAGTGAAAAGCAGCTAAACCCCATTATAAAAATCAATTACTTTTAAAAACCCGTGAAACAAAGACAGTGAAAGAGAGAGAAATTCTTACAAAATTCGTTCAGGGACTGTGATGCCACCTGGATTTTCCATATCTAGACCCACAGCTGATTGAGACCTAGGGGTGGACAATCTTGGTGCTGAGAGATTTGGTGAGGTTGGGTGAGCCAACGCAGACCCTTTGAAGTAATACTGCGTGGTACCCATCCCATGGGTCCCAAATCTAAAGGTTCAAGGGCATCTTCCTCCATCGAAAACATGCATGAGAAACCCAGAAGATGGTACACCGTGTGATCGGGAAAGGTTTCTAAAACGCACCTCATTTCGCATCTCCTTGTGCTCGGGTTCACCATTCCAGCCGCTTTATTAGCATGCTCCCTCCTTGGAGATTCAGAACCTTTAACCTCCTGTTCCGTACAGGTTGCAATTTGTCCTGAGGATGAGCGGGAAGAGGGGGAACCAATGAGAGACTAGCTCTGGGTGTTGGGACAGGCACAGCTCACTCTATTTTCCCATCAGGAAGAAGAATTAACCACAGGCTCAGCCTGCCGCCCGGAACCAGAATAGGGCCCGAAGCAATCCTGCGCTTTTGCGGCCAGCTCCCAAGAAAGAGAGCTGAAAAATGGAGCTCAGGGGCACTGCAATTCACAGACCTGCAGAGTTATAAATGATAACTCTCGTCCACAAATATATTGAGGGAAGGCAACGAAGAGGATTTGAAAGCAAGGCAGAATTGCAGGAAACAGATTTCAGGAGGTAGATTCGAATCGCCTTTAAAGCACAGGAAAAGCGGCAAAACCTCGACAATGATGCCCTTGGCCAAAAAGGGCGTATGCGTTTTTTCCTGAATATATTCAGGAAAAAACGCATACGCCCTTTTTGGCCAACCAAGCAACCTGGAAAGGCAAATCAGCGCTACAAAGAAGTCTCGCTTCCCATCGGTCAATAGGGCCATGCTGAATAAAGGGTCAAAACCAGAAATGCAGGACAGGCCATGGAGGAACGGGAGCCTTGCTACGCTGATGGGCGGGATGTAAATTGCCAACAGCCACTCTGGAGAAGTGGACGGTGTGTCCTGAAACATCTAAAAAACTCAGCTTAGAGAGCATAGGGCACTTCCACTCATGGGCGTAGAAATTGGGAAAACTCAAAATCAGCAAGACACAGTTTAGGGCCCAAAGTTTAGGGCTGCTCTGTTGACAAGAACCTCCACTTCGTTCCACCTTAAATATCCCAGGAAAGAGAAAAATGGGTAAAGAAGTTGTGGTCCTTATGTACAATGGAATATCACTCAGCCATGAAATCAACGTCATAAGGCTAGTAGCAGCATGATGAGTGGATTTAGGTACGACGATTCTAAGTGAAATAAGTCACACAGAAAAAGACACTTATCCTAAGATATCACTTATACAGGGAATTTACAAAGCGCTACACTTGAACTAAATTACAAAACAGAACAGAGTCACCCGTTTAGAAAACACACTATGGCTGCTTAACGGGAAAGGTGAGGCAGGGTGATGCATAAAGCAAGGGTTTCAAATGAGCTCAGATACCGTTCCATAAACCCAATATGTAATAGACAAGACCTACTCCTTGCTCAGTGAACTGGACTCAACACCCCCTATTCACCGCCCAAGAATATATCTGACTAGTAAGAATCTTAAAACCTATGTATTGCTATCTCTCTGTAAGTGAGTCAAGTGGGTGTAAAGCAGCATTAACACAGCAGTGAAAAGCAGCAAAACCCCATTATAAAAATCAATTACTTTTAAAAACCCGTGAAACAAAGACAGTGAAAGAGAGAGAAATTCTTAGGAAATTCGTTCAGGGGCTGTGATGCCACCTGGATTGACCATATCTAGACCCACAGCTGATTGAGACATAAGGGTGGACACTCTTGGGGCTGAGAGGTTTGGTGAGGTTGGGTGAGCAAACGCAGACCCTTTAAAGTAATACTGCGTGGTAGCCATCCCATGGGTCCCAAATCTCCAGGTTCAAGGGCATCTTCCTCCATCGAAAACATGCATGAGAATCCCAGAAGATGGTACACCGTGTGATCGGGAAAGGTTTGTAAAACGCACCTCATTTCGCATCTCCTTGTGCTCGGGTTCACCATTCCAGCCGCTTTACTAGCAAGCTCCCTCCTTGGAGATTCAGCACCTTTAACCTCCTGTTCCGTACACGTTGCAATTTGTCCTGAGGATGAACGGGAAGAGGGGGAACCAATGAGAGACTAGCTCTAGGTGTTGGGACAGGCACAGCTCACTCTATTTTCCCATCAGGAAGAAGAATTAACCACAGGCTCAGCCTGCCGCCCGGAACCAGAATAGGGCCCGAAGCAATCCTGCGCTTTTGCGGCCAGCTCCCAAGAAAGCGAGCTGAAAAATGGAGCTCAGGGGCACTGCAATTCACAAACCTGCAGAGTTATAAATGATAACTCTCGTCCACAAATATATTGAGGGAAGGCAACGAAGAGGATTTGAAAGCAAGGCAGAATTGCAGAAAAAAGATTTCAGGAGGTAGATTCGAATCGCCTTGAAAGCACATGAAAAGCGGCAAAACGTGGACAATGATGCCCTTGGCCAAAAAGGGCGTATGCGTTTTTTCCTGAATACATTCAGGAAAAAACGCATACGCCCTTTTTGGCCAACCAAGCAACCTGGAAAGGCAAATCAGCGCTACAAAGAAGTCTCGCTTCCCATCGGTCAAAAGGGCCATGCTGAATAAAGTGTCAAAACCAGAAATGCAGGACAGGCCATGGAGGAACGGGAGCCTTGCTACGCTGATGGGCGGGATGGAAATTGCCAACAGCCACTCTGGAGAAGTGGACGGTGTGTCCTGAAACATCTAAAAAACTCAGCTTAGAGAGCATAGGGCACTTCCACTCATGGGCGTAGAAATTGGGAAAACTCAAAATCAGCAAGACACAGGCACCCCAAAGTTTAGGGCTGCTCTGTTGACAAGAACCTCCACTTCGTTCCACCTTAAATATCCCAGGAAAGAGAAAAATGGGTAAAGAAGTTGTGGTCCTTATGTACAATGGAATATCACTCAGCCATGAAATCAACGTCATAAGGCTAGTAGCAGCATGATGAGTGGATTTAGGTATGACGATTCTAAGTGAAATAAGTCACACAGAAAACGACACATATCCTAAGATATCACTTATAGAGGGAATGTAAAAACCACTACACTTGAACTGAATTACAAAACAGAACAGAGTCACACGTTAAGAAAACACACTATGGCTGCTTAACGGGAAAGGTGAGGTGGGGTGATGCATAAAGCAAGGGTTTCAAATGAGCTCAGATACCGTTCCATAAACCCAATATGTAATAGACAAGACCTACTCCTTTCTCAGTGAACTGGACTCAACACCCCCTATTCACCGCCCAAGAATATATCTGACTAGTAAGTATCTTAAAACCTATGTATTGCTATCTCTCTGTAAGTGAGTCAAGTGGGTGTAAAGCAGCATACACACAGCAGTGAAAAGCAGCTAAACCCCATTATAAAAATCAATTACTTTTAAAAACCCGTGAAGCAAAGACAGTGAAAGAGAGAGAAATTCTTAGGAAATTCGTTCAGGGGCTGTGATGCCACCTGGATTGACCATATCTAGACCCACAGCTGATTGAGACATAAGGGTGGACACTCTTGGGGCTGAGAGGTTTGGTGAGGTTGGGTGAGCAAACGCAGACCCTTTAAAGTAATACTGCGTGGTAGCCATCCCATGGGTCCCAAATCTCCAGGTTCAAGGGCATCTTCCTACATCGAAAACATGCATGAGAAACCCAGAAGATGATACACCGTGTGATCGGGAAAGGTTTCTAAAACGCACCTCATTTCGCATCTCCTTGTGCTCGGGTTCGCCATTCCAGCCGCTTTACCAGCAAGCTCCCTCCTTGGAGATTCAGCACCTTTAACCTCCTGTTCCGTACAGGTTGCAAATTTTCCTGACGATGAACGGGAAGAGGGGGAACCAATGAGAGACTAGCTCTGGGTGTTGGGACAGGCACAGCTCACTCTATTTTCCCATCAGGAAGAAGAATTAACCACAGGCTCAGCCTGCCGCTCGGAACCAGAATAGGGCCTGAAGCAATCCTGCGCTTTTGCGGCCAGCTCCCAAGAAAGCGAGCTGAAAAATGGAGCTCAGGGGCACTGCAATTCACAAACCTGCAGAGTTATAAATGATAACTCTCATCCAAAAATATATTGAGGGACGGCAACGAAGAGGATTTGAAAGCAAAGCAGAATGGCAGGAAACAGATTTCAGGAGGTAGATTCGAATCGCCTTTAAAGCACAGGAAAAGCGGCAAAACCTCGACAATGATGCCCTTGGCCAAAAAGGGCGTATGCCTTTTTTCCTGAATATATTCAGGAAAAAACGCATACGCCCTTTTTGGCCAACCAAGCAACCTGGAAAGGCAAATCAGCGCTACAAAGAAGTCTCGCTTCCCATCGGTCAAAAGGGCCATGCTGAATAAAGGGTCAAAACCAGAAATGCAGGACAGGCCATGGAGGAACGGGAGCCTTGCTACGCTGATGGGCGGGATGGAAATTGCCAACAGCCACTCTGGAGAAGTGGACGGTGTGTCCTGAAACATCTAAAAAACTCAGCTTAGAGAGCATAGGGCACTTCCACTCATGGGCGTAGAAATTGGGAAAACTCAAAATCAGCAAGACACAGGCACCCCAAAGTTTAGGGCTGCTCTGTTGACAAGAACCTCCACTTCGTTACACCTTAAATATCCCAGGAAAGAGAAAAATGGGTAAAGAAGTTGTGGTCCTTATGTACAATGGAATATCACTCAGCCATGAAATCAACGTCATAAGGCTAGTAGCAGCATGATGAGTGGATTTAGGTACGACGATTCTAAGTGAAATAAGTCACACAGAAAAAGACACTTATCCTAAGATATCACTTATAGAGGGAATGTAAAAACCGCTACCCTTGAACTGAATTACAAAACAGAACAGAGTCACCCGTTTTAAAAACACACTATGGCTGCTTAACGGGAAAGGTGAGGTGGGGTGATGCATAAAACAAGGGTTTCAAATGAGCTCAGATACCGTTCCATAAACCCAATATGTAACAGACAAGACCTACTCCTTGCTCAGTGAACTGGACCCAACACCCCCTATTCACCACCCAAGAAGATATCTGACTAGTAAGAATCTTAAAACCTATGTATTGCCATCTCTCTGTAAGTGAGTCAAGTGGGTGTAAAGCGGCATACACACAGCAGTGAAAAGCAGCTAAACCCCATTATAAAAATCAATTACTTTTAAAAACCCGTGAAACAAAGACAGTGAAAGAGAGAGAAATTCTTACAAAATTCGTTCAGGGACTGTGATGCCACCTGGATTTTCCATATCTAGACCCACAGCTGATTGAGACCTAGGGGTGGACAATCTTGGTGCTGAGAGATTTGGTGAGGTTGGGTGAGCCAACGCAGACCCTTTGAAGTAATACTGCGTGGTACCCATCCCATGGGTCCCAAATCTAAAGGTTCAAGGGCATCTTCCTCCATCGAAAACATGCATGAGAAACCCAAAAGATGGTACACCGTGTGATCGGGAAAGGTTTCTAAAACGCACCTAATTTCGCATCTCCTTGTGCTCGGGTTCACCATTCCAGCCGCTTTACTAGCAAGCTCCCTCCTTGGAGATTCAGCACCTTTAACCTCCTGTTCCGTACAGGTTGCAATTTGTCCTGAGGATGAACGGGAAGAGGGGGAACCAATGAGAGACTAGCTCTAGGTGTTGGGACAGGCACAGCTCACTCTATTTTCCCATCAGGAAGAAGAATTAACCACAGGCTCAGCCTGCCGCCCGGAACCAGAATAGGGCCCGAAGCAATCCTGCGCTTTTGCGGCCAGCTCCCAAGAAAGCGAGCTGAAAAATGGAGCTCAGGGGCACTGCAATTCACAAACCTGCAGAGTTATAAATGATAACTCTCGTCCACAAATATATTGAGGGAAGGCAACGAAGAGGATTTGAAAGCAAGGCAGAATTGCAGAAAAAAGATTTCAGGAGGTAGATTCGAATCGCCTTGAAAGCACATGAAAAGCGGCAAAACGTGGACAATGATGCCCTTGGCCAAAAAGGGCGTATGCGTTTTTTCCTGAATATATTCAGGAAAAAACGCATACGCCCTTTTTGGCCAACCAAGCAACCTGGAAAGGCAAATCAGCGCTACAAAGAAGTCTCGCTTCCCATCGGTCAAAAGGGCCATGCTGAATAAAGTGTCAAAACCAGAAATGCAGGACAGGCCATGGAGGAACGGGAGCCTTGCTACGCTGATGGGCGGGATGGAAATTGCCAACAGCCACTCTGGAGAAGTGGACGGTGTGTCCTGAAACATCTAAAAAACTCAGCTTAGAGAGCATAGGGCACTTCCGCTCATGGGCATAGCAATTGGGAAAACTAAAAATCAGCAAGACACAGGCACCGCAAAGTTTAGGGCTGCTCCGTTGACAAGAACCTCCACTTCGTTCCACCTTAAATATCCCAGGAAAGAGAAAAATGGGTAAAGAAGTTGTGGTCCTTATGTACAATGGAATATCACTCAGCCATGAAATCAACGTCATAAGGCTAGTAGCAGCACGATGAGTGGATTTAGGTACGACGATTCTAAGTGAAATAAGTCACACAGAAAAAGACACTTATCATAAGATATCACTTATAGAGGGAATGTAAAAACCGCTACACTTGAACTGAATTACAAAACAGAACAGAGTCACACGTTCAGAAAACACACTATGGCTGCTGAACGGGAAAGGTGAGGTGGGGTGATGCATAAAACAAGGGTTTCAAATTAGCTCAGATACCGTTCCATAAACCCAATATGGAGTAGACAAGACCTACTCCTTGCTCAGTGAACTGGACTCAACACCCCCTATTCACCGCACAAGAATATATCTGACTAGTAAGAATCTTCAAACCTATGTATTGATATCTCTCTGTAAGTGAGTCAAGGGGGTGTAAAGCGGCATAAACACAGCCGTGAAAAGCAGCTAAACCCCATTATAAAAATAAATGACTTTTCAAAACCCGTGAAACAAAGACAGTGAAAGAGAGAGAAATTCTTACAAAATTCGTTCAGGGGCTGTGATGAAACCTGGATTGACCATATCTAGACCCACAGCTGATTGAGACATAAGGGTGGACACTCTTGGGGCTCAGAGGTTTGGTGAGGTTGCATGAGCCAATGCAGACCCTTTAAGGTAATACTGCATGGTACCCATCCCATGGGTCCCAAATCTCCAGGTTCAAGGGCATCTTCCTACGTCGAAAACATGCATGAGAAACCCAGAAGATGGTACACCGTGTGATCGGGAAAGGTTTCTAAAACGCACCTCATTTCTCATCTCCTTGTGCTCGGGTTCGCCATTCCAGCCGCTTTACTAGCCATCTCCCTCCTTGGAGAATCAGCACCTTTAACCTACTGTTCCATACAGGTTGCAATTTGTCCTGAGGATGAACGGGAAGAGGGGGAACCAATGAGAGACTAGCTCTAGGGGTTGGGACAGGCACAGGTCACTCTATTTTCCCATCAGGAAGAAGAATTAACCACAAGCTCAGCCTGCCCCCCAGAACCAGAAGAGGGCCTGAAGCAATCCTGCACTTTTGCGGCCAGCTCCCAAAAAAGCGACTGGAAAAATGGAGCTCAGGGGCACTGCAATTCACAAACCTGCAGAGTTATAAATGATAACTCTCGTCCACAAATATATTGAGGGAAGGCAAGGAAGAGGCTTTGAAAGCAAGGCAGAATTGCAGGAAACAGATTTCAGGAGGTAGATTCGAATCGCCTTGAAAGCACATGAAAAGCGGCAAAACGTGGACAATGATGCCCTTGGCCAAAAAGGGCGTATGCGTTTTTTCCTGAATATATTCAGGAAAAAACGCATACGCCCTTTTTGGCCAACCAAGCCACCTGGAAAGGCAAATCAGTGCTCCAAAGAAGTCTCGCTTCCCAGCGGGCAAAAGGGCCATGCGGAAAAAAGTGTCCAAACCAGAAATGCAAGACCGGCCATGGAGAAATGGGAGCCTTGCTACGCTGATGGGCGGGATGTAAATTGCCAACAGCCACTCTGGAGAAGTGTACGGTGTGTCCTGAAACATCTAAAAAACACAGCTTGGAGAGCATAGGGCACTTCCACTCATGGGCGTATAAATTGGGAAAACTAAAAATCAGCAAGACACAGGCACCCCAAAGTTGAGGGCTGCTCTGTTGACAAGAACGCCCACTTCATTACACCTTAAATATCCTAGGAAAGAGAAAAGCGGATAAAGAAGTTGTGGTCCTCATGTACAATGGAATATCACTCAGCCATGAAATCCACGTCATAAGGCTAGTAGCAGCACGATGAGTGGATTTAGGTACGACGATTCTAAGTGAAATAAGTCACACAGAAAAAGACACTTATCATAAGATATCACTTATAGAGGGAATGTAAAAACTGCTACACTTGAACTGAATTACAAAACAGAACAGAGTCACACGTTCAGAAAACACACTACGGCTGCTGAAGGGGAAAGGTGAGGTGGGGTGATGCATAAAACAAGGGTTTCAAATTAGCTCAGATACCGTTCCATAAACCCAATATGGAGTAGACAAGACCTACTCCTTTCTCAGTGAACTGGACTCAACACCCCCTATTCACCGCCCAAGAATATATCTGACTAGTAAGAATCTTAAAACCTATGTATTCCTATCTCTCTGTAAGTGAGTCAAGTGGGTGTAAAGCAGCATACACACAGCAGTGAAAAGCAGCTAAACCCCATTATAAAAATCAATTACTTTTAAAAACCCGTGAAACAAAGACAGTGAAAGAGAGAGAAATTCTTAGGAAATTCGTTCAGGGGCTGTGATGCCACCTGGATTGACCATATCTAGACCCACAGCTGATTGAGACATAAGGGTGGACACTCTTGGGGCTGAGAGGTTTGGTGAGGTTGGGTGAGCAAACGCAGACCCTTTAAAGTAATACTGCGTGGTAGCCATCCCATGGGTCCCAAATCTCCAGGTTCAAGGGCATCTTCCTACATCGAAAACATGCATGAGAAACCCAGAAGATGGTACACCGTGTGATCGGGAAAGGTTTCTAAAACGCACCTCATTTCGCATCTCCTTGTGCTCGGGTTCGCCATTCCAGCCGCTTTACCAGCAAGCTCCCTCCTTGGAGATTCAGCACCTTTAACCTCCTGTTCCGTACAGGTTGCAAATTTTCCTGACGATGAACGGGAAGAGGGGGAACCAATGAGAGACTAGCTCTGGGTGTTGGGACAGGCACAGCTCACTCTATTTTCCCATCAGGAAGAAGAATTAACCACAGGCTCAGCCTGCCGCCCGGAACCAGAATAGGGCCTGAAGCAATCCTGCGCTTTTGCGGCCAGCTCCCAAGAAAGCGAGCTGAAAAATGGAGCTCAGGGGCACTGCAATTCACAAACCTGCAGAGTTATAAATGATAACTCTCATCCAAAAATATACTGAGGGACGGCAACGAAGACGATTTGAAAGCAAGGCAGAATGGCAGGAAACAGATTTCAGGAGGTAGATTCGAATCGCCTTTAAAGCACAGGAAAAGCGGCAAAACCTCGACAATGATGCCCTTGGCCAAAAAGGGCGTATGCGTTTTTTCCTGAATATATACAGGAAAAAACGCATACGCCCTTTTTGGCCAACCAAGCAACCTGGAAAGGCAAATCAGCGCTACAAAGAAGTCTCTCTTCCCATCGGTCAAAAGGGCCATGCTGAATAAAGTGTCAAAACCAGAAATGCAGGACAGGCCATGGAGGAACGGGAGCCTTGCTACGCTGATGGGCGGGATGGAAATTGCGAACAGCCACTCTGGAAAAGTGGACGGTGTGTCCTGAAATATCTAAAAAACTCAGCTTAGAGAGCATAGGGCACTTCCGCTCATGGGCATAGAAATTGGGAAAACTAAAAATCAGCAAGACACAGGCACCCCAAAGTTTAGGGCTGCTCTGTTGACAAGAACCTCCACTTCGTTCCACCTTAAATATCCCAGGAAAGAGAAAAATGGGTAAAGAAGTTGTGGTCCTTATGTACAATGGAATATCACTCAGCCATGAAATCAACGTCATAAGGCTAGTAGCAGCATGATGAGTGGATTTAGGTATGACGATTCTAAGTGAAATAAGTCACACAGAAAACGACACTTATCCTAAGATATCACTTATAGAGGGAATGTAAAAACCACTACACTTGAACTGAATTACAAAACAGAACAGAGTCACACGTTTAGAAAACACACTATGGCTGCTTAACGGGAAAGGTGAGGTGGGGTGATGCATAAAGCAAGGGTTTCAAATGAGCTCAGATACCGTTCCATAAACCCAATATGTAATAGACAAGACCTACTCCTTTCTCAGTGAACTGGACTCAACACCCCCTATTCACCGCCCAAGAATATATCTGACTAGTAAGAATCTTAAAACCTATGTATTGCTATCTCTCTGTAAGTGAGTCAAGTGGGTGTAAAGCAGCATACACACAGCAGTGAAAAGCAGCTAAACCCCATTATAAAAATCAATTACTTTTAAAAACCCGTGAAACAAAGACAGTGAAAGAGAGAGAAATTCTTAGGAAATTCGTTCAGGGGCTGTGATGCCACCTGGATTGACCATATCTAGACCCACAGCTGATTGAGACATAAGGGTGGACACTCTTGGGGCTGAGAGGTTTGGTGAGGTTGGGTGAGCAAACGCAGACCCTTTAAAGTAATACTGCGTGGTAGCCATCCCATGGGTCCCAAATCTCCAGGTTCAAGGGCATCTTCCTACATCGAAAACATGCATGAGAAACCCAGAAGATGGTACACCGTGTGATCGGGAAAGGTTTCTAAAACGCACCTCATTTCGCATCTCCTTGTGCTCGGGTTCGCCATTCCAGCCGCTTTACTAGCAAGCTCCCTCCTTGGAGATTCAGCACCTTTAACCTCCTGTTCCGTACAGGTTGCAAATTTTCCTGACGATGAACGGGAAGAGGGGGAACCAATGAGAGACTAGCTCTGGGTTTTGGGACAGGCACAGCTCACTCTATTTTCCCATCAGGAAGAAGAATTAACCACAGGCTCAGCCTGCCGCCCGGAACCAGAATAGGGCCTGAAGCAATCCTGCGCTTTTGCGGCCAGCTCCCAAGAAAGCGAGCTGAAAAATGGAGCTCAGGGGCACTGCAATTCACAAACCTGCAGAGTTATAAATGATAACTCTCATCCAAAAATATACTGAGGGACGGCAACGAAGAGGATTTGAAAGCAAGGCAGAATGGCAGGAAACAGATTTCAGGAGGTAGATTCGAATCGCCTTTAAAGCACAGGAAAAGCGGCAAAACCTCGACAATGATGCCCTTGGCCAAAAAGGGCGTATGCGTTTTTTCCTGAATATATTCAGGAAAAAACGCATACGCCCTTTTTGGCCAACCAAGCAACCTGGAAAGGCAAACCAGCGCTACAAAGAAGTCTCGCTTCCGATCGGTCAAAAGGGCCATGCTGAATAAAGTGTCAAAACCGGAAATGCAGGACAGGCCATGGAGGAACGGGAGCCTTGGTACCCTGATGGGCGGGATGTAAATTGCCAACAGCCACTCTGGAGAAGTGGACGGTGTGTCCTGAAACATCTAAAAAACTCAGCTTAGAGAGCATAGGGCACTTCCGCTCATGGGCATAGCAATTGGGAAAACTAAAAATCAGCAAGACACAGGCACCCCAAAGTTTAGGGCTGCTCCGTTGACAAGAACCTCCACTTCGTTCCACCTTAAATATCCCAGGAAAGAGAAAAATGGGTAAAGAAGTTGTGGTCATTATGTACAATGGAATATCACTCAGCCATGAAATCAACGTCATAAGGCTAGTAGCAGCACGATGAGTGGATTTAGGTACGACGATTCTAAGTGAAATAAGTCACACAGAAAAAGACACTTATCATAAGATATCACTTATGGAGGGAATGTAAAAACCGCTACACTTGAACTGAATTACAAAACAGAACAGAGTCACACGTTCAGAAAACACACTATGGCTGCTGAACGGGAAAGGTGAGGTGGGGTGATGCATAAAACAAAGGTTTCAAATTAGCTCAGATACCGTTCCATAAACCCAATATGTAGTAGACAAGACCTACTCCTTGCTCAGTGAACTGGACTCAACACCCCCTATTCACCGCACAAGAATATATCTGACTAGTAAGAATCTTCAAACCTATGTATTGATATCTCTCTGTAAGTGAGTCAAGGGGGTGTAAAGCGGCATAAACACAGCCGTGAAAAGCAGCTAAACCCCATTATAAAAATAAATGACTTTTCAAAACCCGTGAAACAAAGACAGTGAAAGAGAGAGAAATTCTTACAAAATTCGTTCAGGGGTTGTGATGCCACCTGGATTGACCATATCTAGACCCACAGCTGATTGAGACATAAGAGTGGACACTCTTGGGGCTCAGAGGTTTGGTGAGGTTGCATGAGCCAACGCAGACCCTTTAAAGTAATACTGCATGGTACCCATCCCTTGGGTCCCAAATCTCCAGGTTCAAGGGCATCTTCCTACGTCGAAAACATGCTTGAGAAACCCAGAAGATGGTACACCGTGTGATCGGGAAAGGTTTCTAAAACGCACCTCATTTCTCATCTCCTTGTGCTCGGGTTCGCCATTCCAGCCACTTTACTAGCCATCTCCCTCCTTGGAGAATCAGCACCTTTAACCTCCTGTTCCGTACAGGTTGCAAATTGTCCTGAGGATGAACGGGAAGAGGGGGAACCAATGAGAGACTAGCTCTAGGGGTTGGGACAGGCACAGGTCACTCTATTTTCCCATCAGGAAGAAGAAGTAACCACAACCTCAGCCTGCCCCCCAGAACCAGAAGAGGGCCTGAAGCAATCCTGCACTTTTGCGGTCAGCTCCCAAAAAAGCGACTGGAAAAATGGAGCTCAGGGGCACTGCAATTCACAAACCTGCAGAGTTATAAATGATAACTCTCGTCCACAAATATATTGAGGGAAGGCAACGAAGAGGCTTTGAAAGCAAGGCAGAATTGCAGGAAACAGATTTCAGGAGGTAGATTCGAATCGCCTTGAAAGCACATGAAAAGCGGCAAAACGTGGACAATGATGCCCTTGGCCAAAAAGGGCGTATGCGTTTTTTCCTGAATATATTCAGGAAAAAACGCATACGCCCTTTTTGGCCAACCAAGCAACCTGGAAAGGCAAATCAGCGCTCCAAAGAAGTCTCGCTTCCCAGCGGGCAAAAGGGCCATGCGGAAAAAAGTGTCCAAACCAGAAATGCAGCACCGGCCATGGAGAAATGGGAGCCTTGCTACGCTGATGGGCGGGATGTAAATTGCCAACAGCCACTCTGGAGAAGTGTACGGTGTGGCCTGAAACATCTAAAAAACACAGCTTGGAGAGCATAGGGCACTTCCACTCATGGGCGTATAAATTGGGAAAACTAAAAATCAGCAAGACACAGGCACCCCAAAGTTGAGGGCTGCTCTGTTGACAAGAACCCCCACTTCATTACACCTTAAATATCCTAGGAAAGAGAAAAGTGGATAAAGAAGTTGTGGTCCACATGTACAATGGAATATCACTCAGCCATGAAATCAACGTCATAAGGCTAGTAGCAGCACGATGAGTGGATTTAGGTACGACGATTCTAAGTGAAATAAGTCACACAGAAAAAGACACTTATCCTAAGATATCACTTAGAGAGGGCATGTAAAAACCGCTACACTTGAACTGAATTACAAAACAGAACAGAGTCACACGTTCAGAAAACACACTATGGCTGCTGAACGGGAAAGGTGAGGTGGGGTGATGCATAAAACAAGGGTTTCAAATTAGCTCAGATACCGTTCCATAAACCCAATATGTAGTAGACAAGACCTACTCCTTGCTCAGTGAACTGGACTCAACACCCCCTATTCACCGCACAAGAATATATCTGACTAGTAAGAATCTTCAAACCTATGTATTGATATCTCTCTGTAAGTGAGTCAAGGGGGTGTAAAGCGGCATAAACACAGCCGTGAATAGCAGCTAAACCCCATTATAAAAATAAATTACTTTTCAAAACCCGTGAAACAAAGACAGTGAAAGAGAGAGAAATTCTTACAAAATTCGTTCAGGGGTTGTGATGCAACCTGGATTGACCATATCTAGACCCACAGCTGATTGAGACATAAGAGTGGACACTCTTGGGGCTCAGAGGTTTGGTGAGGTTGCATGAGCCAACGCAGACCCTTTAAAGTAATATTGCATGGTACCCATCCCTTGGGTCCCAAATCTCCAGGTTCAAGGGCATCTTCCTACATCGAAAACATGCTTGAGAAACCCAGAAGATGGTACACCGTGTGATCGGGAAAGGTTTCTAAAACGCACCTCATTTCTCATCTCCTTGTGCTCGGGTTCGCCATTCCAGCCGCTTTACTAGCCATCTCCCTCCTTGGAGAATCAGCACCTTTAACCTCCTGTTCCATACAGCTTGCAATTTGTCCTGAGGATGAACGGGAAGAGGGGGAACCAATGAGAGACTAGCTCTAGGGGTTGGGACAGGCACATGTCACTCTATTTTCCCATCAGGAAGAAGAATTAACCACAGGCTTAGCCTGCCCTCTGGAACCAGAATAGGGCCTGAAGCAATCCTGCGCTTTTGTGGCCAGCTCCCAAGAAAGCGAGCTGAAAAATGGAGCTCAGGGGCACTGCAATTCACAAACCTGCAGAGTTATAAATGATAACTCTCATCCAAAAATATATTGAGGGACGGCAACGAAGAGGATTAGAAAGCAAAGCAGAATGGCAGGAAACAGATTTCAGGAGGTAGATTCGAATCGCCTTTAAAGCACAGGAAAAGCGGCAAAACCTCGACAATGATGCCCTTGGCCAAAAAGGGCGTATGCCTTTTTTCCTGAATATATTCAGGAAAAAACGCATACGCCCTTTTTGGCCAACCAAGCAACCTGGAAAGGCAAATCAGCGCTACAAAGAAGTCTCGCTTCCCATCGGTCAAAAGGGCCATGCTGAATAAAGGGTCAAAACCAGAAATGCAGGACAGGCCATGGAGGAACGGGAGCCTTGCTACGCTGATGGGCGGGATGGAAATTGCCAACAGCCACTCTGGAGAAGTGGACGGTGTGTCCTGAAACATCTAAAAAACTCAGCTTAGAGAGCATAGGGCACTTCCACTCATGGGCGTAGAAATTGGGAAAACTCAAAATCAGCAAGACACAGGCACCCCAAAGTTTAGGGCTGCTCTGTTGACAAGAACCTCCACTTCGTTACACCTTAAATATCCCAGGAAAGAGAAAAATGGGTAAAGAAGTTGTGGTCCTTATGTACAATGGAATATCACTCAGCCATGAAATCAACGTCATAAGGCTAGTAGCAGCATGATGAGTGGATTTAGGTACGACGATTCTAAGTGAAATAAGTCACACAGAAAAAGACACTTATCCTAAGATATCACTTATAGAGGGAATGTAAAAACCGCTACCCTTGAACTGAATTACAAAACAGAACAGAGTCACCCGTTTTGAAAACACACTATGGCTGCTTAACGGGAAAGGTGAGGTGGGGTGATGCATAAAACAAGGGTTTCAAATGAGCTCAGATACCGTTCCATAAACCCAATATGTAACAGACAAGACCTACTCCTTGCTCAGTGAACTGGACTCAACACCCCCTATTCACCGCCCAAGAAGATATCTGACTAGTAAGAATCTTAAAACCTATGTATTGCCATCTCTCTGTAAGTGAGTCAAGTGGGTGTAAAGCGGCATACACACAGCAGTGAAAAGCAGCTAAACCCCATTATAAAAATCAATTACTTTTAAAAACCCGTGAAACAAAGACAGTGAAAGAGAGAGAAATTCTTACAAAATTCGTTCAGGGACTGTGATGCCACCTGGATTTTCCATATCTAGACCCACAGCTGATTGAGACCTAGGGGTGGACAATCTTGGTGCTGAGAGATTTGGTGAGGTTGGGTGAGCCAACGCAGACCCTTTGAAGTAATACTGCGTGGTACCCATCCCATGGGTCCCAAATCTAAAGGTTCAAGGGCATCTTCCTCCATCGAAAACATGCATGAGAAACCCAGAAGATGGTACACCGTGTGATCGGGAAAGGTTTCTAAAACGCACCTCATTTCGCATCTCCTTGTGCTCGGGTTCACCATTCCAGCCGCTTTACTAGCATGCTCCCTCCTTGGAGATTCAGAACCTTTAACCTCCTGTTCCGTACAGGTTGCAATTTGTCCTGAGGATGAGCGGGAAGAGGGGGAACCAATGATAGACTAGCTCTAGGTGTTGGGACAGGCACAGCTCACTCTATTTTCCCATCAGGAAGAAGAATTAACCACAGGCTCAGCCTGCCGCCCGGAACCAGAATAGGGCCCGAAGCAATCCTGCGCTTTTGCGGCCAGCTCCCAAGAAAGCGAGCTGAAAAATGGAGCTCAGGGGCACTGCAATTCACAAACCTGCAGAGTTATAAATGATAACTCTCGTCCACAAATATATTGAGGGAAGGCAACGAAGAGGATTTGAAAGCAAGGCAGAATTGCAGAAAAAAGATTTCAGGAGGTAGATTCGAATCGCCTTTAAAGCAGAGGAAAAGCAGCAAAACCTCGACAATGAAGCCCTTGGCCAAAAAGGGCGTATGCGTTTTTTCCTGAATATATTCAGGAAAAAAAGCATACGCCCTTTTTGGCCAACCAAGCAACCTGGAAAGGCAAATCAGCGCTACAATGAAGTTTCCCTTCCCATCGGTCAAAAGGGCCATGCTGAATAAAGTGTCAAAACCAGAAATGCAGGACAGGCCATGGAGGAACGGGAGCCTTGCTACGCTGATGGGTGGGATGTAAATTGCAAACAGCCACTCTGGAAAAGTGGACGGTGTGTCCTGAAACATCTAAAAAACTCAGCTTAGAGAGCATAGGGCACTACCGCTCATGGGCATAGAAATTGGGAAAAGTAAAAATCAGCAAGACACAGGCACCCCAAAGTTTAGGGCTGCTCTGTTGACAAGAACCTACACTTCGTTCCACCTTAAATATCCCAGGAAAGAGAAAAATGGGTAAAGAAGTTGTGGTCCTTATGTACAATGGAATATCACTCAGCCATGAAATCAACGTCATAAGGCTAGTAGCAGCATGATGAGTGGATTTAGGTATGACGATTCTAAGTGAAATAAGTCACACAGAAAACGACACTTATCCTAAGATCACTTATAGAGGGAATGTAAAAACCACTACACTTGAACTGAATTACAAAACAGAACAGAGTCACACGTTTAGAAAACACACTATGGCTGCTTAACGGGAAAGGTGAGGTGGGGTGATGCATAAAGCAAGGGTTTCAAATGAGCTCAGATACCGTTCCATAAACCCAATATGTAATAGACAAGACCTACTCCTTTCTCAGTGAACTGGACTCAACACCCCCTATTCACCGCCCAAGAATATATCTGACTAGTAAGAATCTTAAAACCTATGTATTGCTATCTCTCTGTAAGTGAGTCAAGTGGGTGTAAAGCAGCATTAACACAGCAGTGAAAAGCAGCAAAACCCCATTATAAAAATCAATTACTTTTAAAAACCCGTGAAACAAAGACAGTGAAAGAGAGAGAAATTCTTAGGAAATTCGTTCAGGGGCTGTGATGCCACCTGGATTGACCATATCTAGACCCACAGCTGATTGAGACCTAAGGGTGGACACTCTTGGGGCTGAGAGGTTTGGTGAGGTTGGGTGAGCAAACGCAGACCCTTTAAAGTAATACTGCGTGGTAGCCATCCCATGGGTCCCAAATCTCCAGGTTCAAGGGCATCTTCCTCCATCGAAAACATGCATGAGAAACCCAGAAGATGGTACACCGTGTGATCGGGAAAGGTTTCTAAAACGCACCTCATTTCACATCTCCTTGTGCTCGGGTTCGCCATTCCAGCCGCTTTACTAGCAAGCTCCCTCCTTGGAGATTCAGCACCTTTAACCTCCTGTTCCGTACAGGTTGCAAATTTTCCTGACGATGAACGGGAAGAGGGGGAACCAATGAGAGACTAGCTCTGGGTGTTGGGACAGGCACAGCTCACTCTATTTTCCCATCAGGAAGAAGAATTAACCACAGGCTCAGCCTGCCGCCCGGAACCAGAATAGGGCCTGAAGCAATCCTGCGCTTTTGCGGCCAGCTCCCAAGAAAGCGAGCTGAAAAATGGAGCTCAGGGGCACTGCAATTCACAAACCTGCAGAGTTATAAATGATAACTCTCATCCAAAAATATATTGAGGGACGGCAACGAAGAGGATTTGAAAGCAAGGCAGAATGGCAGGAAACAGATTTCAGGAGGTAGATTCGATTCGCCTTTAAAGCACAGGAAAAGCGGCAAAACCTCGACAATGATGCCCTTGGCCAAAAAGGGCGTATGCTTTTTTTCCTGAATATATTCAGGAAAAAACGCATACGCCCTTTTTGGCCAACCAAGCAACCTGGAAAGGTAAATCAGCGCTACAAAGAAGTCTCGCTTCCCATCGGTCAAAAGGGCCATGCTGAATAAAGGGTCAAAACCAGAAATGCAGGACAGGCCATGGAGGAACGGGAGCCTTGCTACGCTGATGGGAGGGATGTAAATTGCCAACAGCCACTCTGGAGAAGTGGACGGTGTGTCCTGAAACATCTAAAAAACTCAGCTTAGAGAGCATAGGGCACTTCCACTCATGGGCGTAGAAATTGGGAAAACTCAAAATCAGCAAGACACAGTTTAGGGCCCAAAGTTTAGGACTGCTCTGTTGATAAGAACCTCCACTTCGTTCCACCTTAAATATCCCAGGAAAGAGAAAAATGGGTAAAGAAGTTGTGGTCCTTATGTACAATGGAATATCACTCAGCCATGAAATCAACGTCATAAGGCTAGTAGCAGCATGATGAGTGGATTTAGTACGACGATTCTTAGTGAAATAAGTCACACAGAAAAAGACACTTATCCTAAGATATCACTTATAGAGGGCATGTAAAAACCGCTACACTTGAACTGAATTACAAAACAGAACAGAGTCTCCCATTTAGAAAACACACTATGGCTGCTTAACGGGAAAGGTGAGGTGGGGTGATACATAAAACAAGGGTTTCAAATGAGCTCAGATACTGTTCCATAAACCCAATATGTAATAGACAAGACCTACTCCTTGCTCAGTGAACTGGACTCAACACCCCCTATTCACCACCCAAGAATATATCTGACTAGTAATAATCTTAAAACCTATGTATTGCTATCTCTCTGTAAGTGAGTCAAGTGCGTGTAAAGCAGCATACACACAGCAGTGAAAAGCAGCTAAACCCCATTATAAAAATCAATTACTTTTAAAAACCCGTGAAACAAAGACGGTGAAAGAGAGAGAAATTCTTAGGAAATTCGTTCAGGGGCTGTGATGCCACCTGGATTGACCATATCTAGACCCACAGCTGATTGAGACCTAAGGGTGGACACTCTTGGGGCTGAGAGGTTTGGTGAGGTTGGGTGAGCCAACGCAGACCCTTTGAAGTAATACTGCGTGGTACCCATCCCATGGGTCCCAAATCTAAAGGTTCAAGGGCATCTTCCTCCATCGAAAACATGCATGAGAAACCCAGAAGATGGTACACCGTGTGATCGGGAAAGGTTTCTAAAACGCACCTCATTTCGCATCTCCTTGTGCTCGGGTTCGCCATTCCAGCCGCTTTACTAGCAAGCTCCCTCCTTGGAGATTCAGCACCTTTAACCTCCTGTTCCGTACAGGTTGCAATTTTTCCTGACGATGAACGGGAAGAGAGGGAACCAATGAGAGACTAGCTCTGGGTGTTGGGACAGGCACAGCTCACTCTATTTTCCCATCAGGAAGAAGAATTAACCACAGGCTCAGCCTGCCGCCCGGAACCAGAATACGGCCCGAAGCAATCCTGCGCTTTTGCGGCCAGCTCCCAAGAAAGCGAGCTGGAAAATGGAGCTCAGGGGCACTGCAATTCACAAACCTGCAGAGTTATAAATGATAACTCTCGTCCACAAATATATTGAGGGACGGCAACGAAGAGGATTTGAAAGCAAGGCAGAATGGCAGGAAACAGATTTCAGGAGGTAGATTCGAATCGCCTTTAAAGCACAGGAAAAGCGGCAAAACCTCGACAATGATGCCCTTGGCCAAAAAGGGCGTATGCGTTTTTTCCTGAATATATTCAGGAAAAAACGCATACGCCCTTTTTGGCCAACCAAGCAACCTGGAAAGGCAAATCAGCGCTACAAAGAAGTCTCGCTTCCCATCGGTCAAAAGGGCCATGCTGAATAAAGGGTCAAAACCAGAAATGCAGGACAGGCCATGGAGGAACGGGAGCCTTGCTACGCTGATGGGCGGGATGGAAATTGCCAACAGCCACTCTGGAGAAGTGGACGGTGTGTCCTGAAACATCTAAAAAACTCAGCTTAGAGAGCATAGGGCACTACCGCTCATGGGCATAGAAATTGGGAAAACTAAAAATCAGCAAGACACAGGCACCCCAAAGTTTAGGGCTGCTCTGTTGACAAGAACCTCCACTTCGTTCCACCTTAAATATCCCAGAAAAGAGAAAAATGGGTAAAGAAGTTGTGGTCCTTATGTACAATGGAATATCAATCAGCCATGAAATCAACGTCATAAGGCTAGTAGCAGCATGATGAGTGGATTTAGGTATGACGATTCTAAGTGAAATAAGTCACACAGAAAACGACACTTATCCTAAGATATCACTTATAGAGGGAATGTAAAAACCACTACACTTGAACTGAATTACAAAACAGAACAGAGTCACACGTTAAGAAAACACACTATGGCTGCTGAACGGGAAAGGTGAGGTGGGGTGATGCATAAAACAAGGGTTTCAAATGAGCTCAGATACCGTTCCATAAACCCAATATGTAATAGACAAGACCTACTCCTTTCTCAGTGAACTGGACTCAACACCCCCTATTCACCGCCCAAGAATATATCTGACTAGTAAGAATCTTAAAACCTATGTATTGCTATCTCTCTGTAAGTGAGTCAAGTGGGTGTAAAGCGGCATTAACACAGCAGTGAAAAGCAGCAAAACCCCATTATAAAAATCAATTACTTTTAAAAACCCGTGAAACAAAGACAGTGAAAGAGAGAGAAATTCTTAGGAAATTCGTTCACGGGCTGTGATGCCACCTGGATTTTCCATATCTAGACCCACAGCTGATTGAGACCTAAGGGTGGACACTCTTGGGGCTGAGAGGTTTGGTGAGGTTGGGTGAGCAAACGCAGACCCTTTAAAGTAATACTGCGTGGTAGCCATCCCATGGGTCCCAAATCTCCAGGTTCAAGGGCATCTTCCTACCTCGAAAACAGGCATGAGAAACCCAGAAGATGGTACGCCGTGTGATCAGGAAAGGTTTCTAAAACGCACCTCATTTCGCATCTCCTTGTGCTCGGGTTCGCCATTCCAGCCGCTTTACTAGCAAGCTCCCTCCTTGGAGAATCAGCACCTTTAAGCTCCTGTTCCGTACAGGTTGCAATTTGTCCTGAGGATGAACGGGAAGAGGGGGAACCAATGAGAGACTAGCTCTAGGTGTTGGGACATGCAGAGCTCACTCTATTTTCCCATCAGGAAGAAGAATTAACCACAGGCTCAGCCTGCCGCCCGGAACCAGAATAGGGACCGAAGCAATCCTGCGCTTTTGCAGCCAGCTCAAAAGAAAGCGAGCTGAAAAATGGAGCTCAGGGGCACTGCAATTCACAAACCTGGAGAGTTATAAATGATAACTCTCGTCCAAAAATATATTGAGGGACGGCAACGAAGAGGATTTGAAAGCAAGGCAGAATGGCAGGAAACAGATTTCAGGAGGTAGATTCGAATCGCCTTTAAAGCACAGGAAAAGCGGCAAAACCTCGACAATGATGCCCTTGGCCAAAAAGGGCGTATGCGTTTTTTCCTGAATATATTCAGGAAAAAACGCATACGCCCTTTTTGGCCAACCAAGCAACCTGGAAAGGCAAATCAGCGCTACAAAGAAGTCTCGCTTCCCAGCGGGCAAAAGGGCCATGCTGAATAAAGTGTCAAAACCAGAAATGCAGGACAGGCCATGGAGGAACGGGAGCCTTGCTACGCTGATGGGCGGGACGTAAATTGCCAACAGCCACTCTGGAGAAGTGGACGGTGTGTCCTGAAACATCTAAAAAACTCAGCTTAGAGAGCATAGGGCACTTCCACTCATGGGCGTAGAAATTGGGAAAACTCAAAATCAGCCTGACACAGGCACCCCAAAGTTTACGGCTGCTCTGTTGACAAGAACCTCCACTTCGTTCCACCTTAAATATCCCAGGAAAGAGAAAAATGGGTAAAGAAGTTGTGGTCCTTATGTACAATGGAATATCACTCAGCCATGAAATCAACGTCATAAGGCTAGTAGCAGCATGATGAGTGGATTTAGGTACGACGATTCTAAGTGAAATAAGTCACACAGAAAAAGACACTTATCCTAAGATATCACTTATAGAGGGAATGTAAAAACCACTACACTTAAACTGAATTACAAAACAGAACAGAGTCACACGTTTAGAAACCACACTATGGCTGCTTAACGGGAAAGGTGAGGTGGGGTGATGCATAAAGCAAGGGTTTCAAATGAGCTCAGATACCGTTCCATAAACCCAATATGTAATACACAAGACCTACTCCTAGCTCAGTGAACTGCACTCAACACCCCCTATTCACCGCCCAAGAATATATCTTACTAGTAAGTATCTTAAAACCTATGTATTGCTATCTCTCTGTAAGTGAGTCAAGTGGGTGTAAAGCGGCATACACACAGCAGTGAAAAGCAGCTAAACCCCATTATAAAAATCAATTACTTTTAAAAACCCGTGAAACAAAGACAGTGAAAGAGAGAGAAATTCTTACAAAATTCGTTCAGGGGCTGTGATGCCACCTGGATTTTCCATATCTAGACCCAGAGCTGATTGAGACATAAGGGTGGACACTCTTGGGGCTGAGAGGTTTGGTGAGGTTGGGTGAGCCAACGCAGACCCTTTAAAGTAATACTGCCTGGTAGCCATCCCATGGGTCCCAAATCTCCAGGTTCAAGGGCATCTTCCTACATCGAAAACATGCATGAGAAACCCAGAAAATGGTACACCATGTGATCGGGAAAGGTTTCTAAAACGCACCTCATTTCGCATCTCCTTCTGCTCGGGTTCGCCATTCCAGCCGCTTTACTAGGAACCTCCCCCCTGGGAGAATCAGCACCTTTAACCTCCTGTTCCGTACAGGTTGCAATTTGTCCTGAGGATGAACGGGAAGAGGGCGAACCAATGAGAGACTAGCTCTAGGTGTTGGGACAGGCACAGCTCACTCTATTTTCCCATCAGGAAGAAGAATTAACCACAGGCTCAGCCTGCCCCAGGGAACTAGAATAGGGCCTGAAAGCATCCTGCTGTTTTTCGGCCAACTCCCAAAATAGCGAGTTGAAAAATGCAGCTCAGGGTCACTGCAATTCACTAACCTGGAGAGTTATAAATGATCACTCTCGTCCAAAAATATATTTAGGGAAGGCAACGAAGACGATTTGAAAGCAAGGCAGAATTGCAGGAAATAGATTTCAGGAGGTAGATTCGAATCGCCTTTAAAGCACAGGAAAAGTGGCAAAACCTCGACAATGCTGCACTTCGCAAAAAAGGGCGTACGCGTTTTTTCCTGAATATATTCAGGAAAAAAAGCATAAGGCCTTTTTGGCCAACTAAGCAATCCGGTAATGCAAATCGGCACTACAAAGATGTCTCACTTGCCACGGGTCAAAAGGGCCATCCTAAAAAAGTGTAGAAACCAGTAATGCAGGACAGGCCAGGGAGAAAAGGGAGCCTTGTTACGCTGATGGGCGGGATGTAAATGGCCAAAGGCCACTCTGCAGAAGTGTATGGTGTTTCCTAAATCATCTAAAAAACACAGCTAGAGAGCATAGGGCACTTCCACTCGTGGGCGTATAAAATGGGAAAACTAAAAATCGACAAGACACAGGGACCCAAAGCTTAGGGCTGCTCTGTGTACAAGAACCTCCCCTCCAGTACAATTAAATATGCCAGAAAAGAGAAAAATGGATAAAGAAGTTGTGGTACTTATGTACAATGGAATATCACTCAGCCATGAAATCAGTGACATAAGGCTAGTAGCTGCAGGATGAGTGGATTTAGGTACGAGGATTCTAAGTGAAATAAGTCACACAGAAAACTACACTTATCATAAGATATCACTTATAGAGGGAAAGTCAAAATCGCTACACATGACCTGATTTACAAAACAGAACAGAGCCACACATTTAGAAATCACACTAAGGCTGCTTAACGGGAAAGGTGAGGTGGGGTGAGGCATAAAACAAGGGTTTTATATTAACACAGACACCGTTCCATAAATCAAATATGTTGCAGACAAGACCTACTCCTTGCTCAGTGAACTGGACACAACATCCCTTATTCACCGCCCAAGAATATATCTGACTAGTAAGAATCTTAAAAGCTCTGTATTGATATCTGTCTGTAATTGAATCAAGTGGGTGTAAAGCGGCATAAACACAGCAGTGAAAATCAGCTAAACCCCATTATAAACATAAATTACAAAAGAAACCCCAACAAAGAGTAATAGAGAGAGAAATTCGTACAAACTTCGTTCAGGGGCATTGAAGAAAACTGGATTGACCATATCTAGACCCACAGCTGGACTAGACATAAGGCTGGACACTCTTGGGGCTGAGAGGATTGCTGAGGTTGGGTGAGCAAACGCAGACCCTTTAAAGTAGTACTGCGTGGTACCCATTCTACGGGTCCCTAATCTCCAGGTTCAAGGGAATCTTCCTACTGCGAAAAAATGCATGGGAAACCCAGTGGATGGTATACAGTGTGATCGGGACACGTTTCTGAAACGCAGGTCATTTCTCATCTACTGGTGCTCGGGTTCGCCATTCCAGCCGCTTGACTAACAATCTCCCCACTTGGAGAATCAGCACCTTTAACCTCCTGTTCCGTACAGGTTGCAATTTGTCCTGAGGATGAATTGGAAGAGGGGAACCCATGAGAGGCTAGCTCTAGGTGTTGGGACAGGCACAGGTCACCCTAATTTCCCATCAGGAAGAAGCACTAACCACAGGCTCAGCCTGCCTCCCGGAACCAGAATAGGGCCTGAAGCAATCCTGCGGGTTTGCGGCCAGCTCCCAGAAGAGCGATTTGGAAAATGGAGCTCAGGATCACGGCAATTCACAAATCTGCAGAGTTATAAATGATAACTCTCGTCTAAAAATGTCTTGAGGTAAGGCAACGAAGAGGATTTCAAAGCAAGACAGAATTGCAGGAAACAGTTTTTCACAGGTAGATTGGACTCGCCTTTAAAGCACATGAAATTCCGCAGAACTTCGACAATGATGCAGTTGGCCAAAAAGGGCGTCTGCGTTCTTTCCTGAATAAATTTTGGAAAAAACGCAGAAGCTCTTTTTGGCCAACTAAACAAGCGGGCAATGCAAATCAGCATTACAAAAATGTCTCACTTCGCATTGGTCAAAAGGCCCATGCTGAAAAAGTGTAAAACCCAGAAATGCAGGACAGGCCATGGAGAAAAGGGAGCCTTGTTATGCTGATCGGCGGGATGTAAATTGCCACCGGCCACTCTGGAGAAGTGTATGCTGTATCTTAAAACTTCTAAAAAACAGAGCTACAGAGCATACAGCACTTCCCCTCATGGGCGTATATCTTGGGAAAACCAAAAAATCCACAAGACACAGGCACCCCAAAGTTTAGGGCTGCTCTGTTTAGAAATGCCTCGATTTGGGTACAACTTACATGTCCTTGGAAGGAAAAAATGGATAAAGAAGATGTGGTACTTATGTACAATGGAATATTACTCAGCAATTAAATCAATGAAATAAGGCCAGTGGCAGCAACTCGTGGAGACTGAGGTACATTCATTCTAAGTAACATGAGTCAGACATAAAAAGAGACTTTTCATAAGGTATCACTTATAGATAGTATCTAAAAATGCCTTCACATGAACGCAATTACAAAACAGAAACGGAGTCACACATTTAGAAAACACACTTATGGCTGCTAAAGGAGAAAGGTGGGGCGGGGTGATGCATAAACCAGGAGGTTGAAATTAGCACAGATACGGTTCCATAAACAAAATAGGTATTCGACAGGACCTACTCTATAGCTCAAAGAGCTGGACTCAGCACACTGTTGTCACCAGAAAAGGATATATAAGACTGGTAAGAATCTGTAAAATAATTTATTGATGTCTCTCTTTAAGTGAATCAAGTGGATAGATGTAGAGCAGGAAGAAACACAGTATTGAAAATCAGCTATACCCCATTATAAAATTAAATATCAAGAACACAATAAAGACAGTGAGAGAGAGAGAAATTCTTACAAAATTTGTTCAAGGGCTGTGATGCAACCTGGACTGACCATATCTAGACACCGAGCTGGATGGGACCTAAGGCTCTACACTCGTTGGTCTGAGAGGCTTCGTGAGGATGGGACAGCAAATGCAACACTTTTAGAGTAATACTGCCTGGCCCCCATTCCATGGGCCCCATATCTCCAGGTGCAGGGGACCCTTCCTGCAGCTAAAACATGCATGGCACATCCAGAGGATGGTACACCGTCTGATCGGGAAGAGTGTGGGAAAGTCACCTCATCTCCACGTCTCCTGGTATTCGGGTTCCCCAGCTCCTTTCCTTAGAGTCTCCCCACTTTGGGAAGGCAGCACACTCAACAGCCGGTTTTGCACAGCTTCGAATTTTCCGGTGAAGAAGGGGAATGGAGGGATGGAATGAGACACAAGCCTTAGATGTTTGGACAGGCATATGTCACTCTAGTTTCCTACCTGGAAGAAGAATTTCCCTATCCTTCAGGTGCCCCAGTAACTGGAATGGGTCTGTAGAAATCCTGCCCCTTTGTGTCTGCTTCCCTAAACAAGTTGAAAACCGGTGCTCAGGGGCACTGCAATTCACAAACATGCAGGGTTGTAATTGACACCTCTAATGGAGTCATTTCTTGAGCCAAGTATTCGTAAAGGCCTTGTAAGCAAAGCAGAATTGCAGGAAAGGGATTTCAAGGGGTAGTTTGCACTCGTCATTAAAGCACATGCAAAGCTGCTGAACATCGCCAATGATGCAGTTTGCCAAAAAGGCCGTATGCGTTATTCCTTAATATATTCAGGAAAAACCCTTACTCCATTTTTGGCCAACAAAATAGGCGGGCAATGTAAATTAATACTACAAAGAGATATCACTTCGCCCCAGTCAGAATGGCCAACCTCACAAACTGTAAAACCTGAAATGCAGGACAGGGCGTGGAGAAAAGCGAACCCTGACAAGCTGATGGTGGGAATGTAAATTGCTAACAGCCACTCTGGAGAAGTGGATGGTGATTCCTTAAAAATCTAAACACCAGAGCTTCAGAGCATACGGCGCTTCCACTCCTGGGCCTGTAGCTTGGAAAAAATGTAAATTGACAGGACCCAGGCACTCTAAAATTTATGCAGCCCTGTTTACAAGAGCCTCTACTCGGAAGCTACCTAAAAGTCCTTGGAAGGAAGAATGGATAAAGAAATTATGGTAGATATGTACAATGGGATATTACTCAGCCATGAAGTGAATGAAATAAGGCCATTTAGGGCCACTCAGAAGGACCTACATACATTCATACTAAGTGTCATAAATCAGGCAATGAAAAATATCATATGATATTACTTATCGGTGGAATCTAAAAATTGATAGAAAGGTACTATCTTACAACACAGAAACAGAGTCCCAGACTTAGAACACAAACTTATGGTTACCAAACTGGGAAGGTGTGTTGGAGGCATAAATCATGAGGTTGGAGTTAGTATATACATATTTACAGAGAGAAAACTTGTAATCAACATGGACCTGCTGTAGAGCACTTGGAACTCTTCTCAACACCCTTTAGTAACCTCAATGGGAAAATAATTCTAAAAAGAATATATAGTTATCCCTGTATAAATGAATCATGTTGGTGTATGTCAAAAATGAACACAACATGATAAATCAACTATATACTCCATTATAAATTTAAAATTAAATTAAAGAAAAGAAAAATGATCACTAAATTTGTTTAGTCGCAGTGAACGTACTAGTGTCACATCCCTGGACACAGACACAATTTGGTCCCAAGGCTGGACTGTTGTGGGCCTGAGGACCTCGGGAGGATGTGCCAGCTAATTCGCCCCCCTTGAACATGTAGTACCTGGTCCCCTCCGCATGGGATCACTATCTCCAGATCTAAGTGTGCCCTCATACTACTAAACCAACCCTCTGACACCCAAAGGATGGTGGACTCTCTGGGCTGGATGACATTTGGAAAATCACCTGCTCTCAACATATCCTGGTGTTTGGGTTCCGACCTCCCGACTCCTTTGTAAGGGTCATCCCACTCTACAAGACAGCACCCTCAACAGGTGATTTTGCAGGGGTTTATACTTGTTCGGGGGATGAAGGGTAAGGGGGAAGAAGGAATGGGACAGAAGCCCTTCCATGGTTGGTCAGCCACATTCCACTCTAATTTAATACCCAAGAACAGGACTTGCCCTACATCTAAGGTTGTGTCAGTAACCAGAGAGGGACAGTAGAAATCCTGCCGCCTTCTGTTTCACATAACAACAATTCTAAAACTGGACCTTATACGCATTTCATATTCACAATGCCTGGGGAGCTGTAAATGACAACAGCCCTCAAAAAATGTCTTGGGGTAGGTAAACGAAGTAGACTTCAAAACAAGGCAACCTTTCAATAACCCTTTTTCAAGGGATAAATCTTACTGACACTGTTCAAAAAAAAAGCACATATGAAGATACTCACCATTGCTTTATGTTAGACAAATGCAAATCAGATGTACAAAGAAGTATCACCTGGAACCACTCAGAATAGCCATCATCACAATGTCTACAAACAAGAAATGCTTCAGAGGGTGTGGAAAAAAGAGAAACCTACTACTTATTTTTTTTTTAATCTGCGTTGGGTCTTCGTTGCTGCGCGCTGCTTTTCTATAGTTGCAGCAAGCGAGGGCTACTCATCGTTGTGGTACGAAGCCTTCTCTTTGTGGTGGCTTCTCTTGTTGTGGAGCACAAGCTGTAGGCACACAGGCTTCAGTAGTTGTGGCTCGTGGGCTCTAGAGTGCAGACTGAGTAGTTGTGGTGCACGGGCTTACTTGTTCTGTGGCATGTGAGATCTTCCCGGGCCAGGGCTCGAACCTGTGTCCCCTGAACTGGCAGGCAGATTCTTAACCACTGCACCACCAATTCTATGCTATCGGTGGCAATGCCAATTGGTAACAGCCACTATGGAGCACAGAATGGAGGTTACCAGAGTAAGGGGACGTGGGAGGGATAAATTGGAAATTGGGATTGACATATACACACCACTATATATAAAAGAGATAACAAATAAGGGCTTACTGTATAGCACAGGGAACTCTACTCAATACTCTGTAATGACCTGTATGGGAAAGGAATCCAAAAAGGATTGGATATATGTATAACTGCTTCACTGTGCTGTGCAGCAGAAAGTAACACAACATTGTAAATCAACTCTATTCCAAAAAAATTGAAATTGAAATGAAATGAAGTAAAATAAAATAAAATAGAGCTACCAGATGATCCAGCAAGTTCACTCCTGTGTGCATATCTGGAGGAAAGCATAAATCGAAAAGACACATCTTCCCCAATGTTCACTGCAACACTCTTTACAATAGCGAAGACATGGAAGCAACCAAAATGTCCATCAACAAATGAATATAGGTAAAGAATATGTGATACATATATATAATGGAACATGACTCAGCCATAAAATAGAAGAAAATAATGCCAGTTGCAGTAACATGGATGGACCTAGAGATGACGGTACTAAGTGAAGTAAGTCAGACAGAGTAAGACAAATATTGGATGATATCACTTCTAGGTGGAAGCCAAAAATTGATACAAAGGAACTAACTTACAAAACAGAGGCAGACTCACAGACTTGGAAAACAAACTTATGGTTACCAAAGGGGAGAGGTGGGCGGTAGGGATAAATCAGGAGCTTGGGGTAAACATACGAATACTACTATATATAACAGATAAGCAACAAGGACCTACTGTATAGCACAGGGAGCTCTACTCAGTATTCTGGGAATACCGTTATCAGAAGAGAATCTGAAAAAGAATGAATATATGCATATGTGTAACTGAATCACTTGCTGTGCAGCTGAAATGAACACAACATTGTAAATCAACTGTACTCCAATAAAATTTAAATTTCAAAATAAAGAAAATCACCTATATTTCAAAAGAAAAAAAAAGAATTCCCATCTCTTTATATGGCTTGATAGCTTACTTTTTTAATGCTCAATATTATCCCATTCCCAGAATATATTAATACTATATCATTTCATTCACCTATTGGAGGACACCTTAGTTTCATTCACATTTTGGCAATATTGAATTAGGTGCTATAAATATCCATATGCAGGTTTTCCTCTGGAAGTATGTTTTAAACTACTTTCAGTAAATATCCATGAGAACACTTGACGGATTGTACAGTAAGGGAATGCTCAATATTCTAGCAAGTGTCAATCAGACTACCAAAGTAGCTGTATTATTTTTCATTTCCACCAATGACAAATGACATTTCCTATTGTTCCACATCTCCTACAGAATTTGTTCTTGTCATTGTTCACATTTTAGCCATTCTAAGTGTTACATAGTGGTATGTAATTGTATTTTTAATTTGCTTTTGCATGGCAGCATGTAATCTGGATTATTCTTCTGTATACTTATATGCATAGTGTCTATTTTCTTTGGTGAGGTGTCCATAAAGTATATTGGTCCACATTTTATTTAGGTTGCTTTCATTTTTTTCTACCCAATCTGTATTTGTTTTATTTATTTTCGTGCCTTATTGCATTAGCAAGGACTTGGAGTAAAATATGGAAAAGGAGTCATGAAAGGGGACATCCTTGCTTTTACCTGAACTTAGTGGAAAAGCTTCATGGTTTTGACCATTAATCATGATGTAAGATAAAAGTTTCCTGTTAATCTTTGTTACCAACTTGAGAAAGCTCCAGTCTATTTCTTTAACTGAGAGTTTTTATGAAGAATGGGTGTTAGATTTTTTTCAAAGGTCTTCTGAATCTATTGATATGTTAATGATTGTCTTTAAGGTGTTGATATGATGGATATAATTATTTGATTCTAGAATGTTGAACCAGCCTTTCATACCTGGGATTATTTCCTCTCATTCATGATATAAAATTCTCTCAAAATATTGTTGGATTCGATTTGGTAATGTTTTGTTGAGGATTTTTGCATTGATGTTCCTGAGAGATATTGGTCAGTTTTCTTTACTATTCATATGTTCTTCTAAGTTTGGATGTTGTGGATTTAGTGTCAGACATTCATTTGGGGAGATTCTCAGTCATTTTTAAGAAATATTTTCTGTTCTTTATTATCTTTATTCTCCTCCTGCTATACCCATTATGTATAGGTCACAGCATTTTTCATTGTTCCACAATTATTGATTACTCTGTTCTGTTGATTTCTTTCCTGCCCATTTTCTCTTTTCTTTTGAGATTTAAAGGTTTCTCCTGATATGTCTTCAAGCTCACAGAGATTTCTCCTCAGCCAGCTCTTTGACTGCTAAAACAAAATACGAGAGACTTGGTATTTTATAAACAACAGAATATTTTTGTTTACTCATAATTGCTGAGGCTGAAAAGTTCAAGAACAAGTAACCAGGGGCTTCCCTGGAGGTGCAGTGGTTAAGAATCTGCCTACCAATAAAGGGGACAAGGGCTCGAGCCCTGGTCCAGGAAGATCCCACATGCCACGGAACAACTAAGCCCGTGCACCACAAATACTGAGCCTGTGCTCTAGAGTCCACAGGCCACAACTACTGAGCCCGTGAGCCACAACTACTGAAACCCACACGCCTCGAGCCCGTGCTCCACAACAAGAGAAGCCACTCAATGAGAAGCCCGCGCACCGCACCAAAGACCCAACACAGCCAAAAAATTAATTAATTAATTAATTATCTAATGAATTTTTTTAAAAAAAGAACAAGTTGCCAGCTGACTTAGTGTCTGGCGAGGGACCAATTTCTGGTTCATAATGTGGGTCTTCTCACTCGGCAATGAAATCATGGAATGGGCATAAGATCTTCTGTGTGCTACATTTATTAGGTCACTAATCCCATGTTTGAGGTCTCTGGCCTCATAACCTAATCACCTTCCAAAAGCTCCACCTCCTAATACCATCAACATGGGAGCTGGGTTTCAAAATTTTAAAATTAGAGGTACAAAATATTTACACCATAACAGGGACCACAGAGTTAACTGATTTTTCCTTTCATGTTAAAGGTTTGCACATTTATATTTATTATATAATCCCAAAACCCTTGTTTTTTTTATAAGATTCTTTTTCCGTATACGCCAGTACAGACCACTGAGTAGAGTTCCTTGTGCTATAAAGCAGGTCTTTATCAATACTTATCTATTTTATATATAGTAGTGTGTATAAGTCAGTCCCAATCTCCCAATTTATCCCTTCCCCACTTATCCCCTGGTAACCATAAGTTTGTTTTCTATATCCATGATTCTATTTCTGTTGTGTAAATAAGTTCATTTGTACCTTTTTTTTTCTTTTTTAGATTCCTCATATAAGCAATATCATATGATATCTGTCTTTCTGTGTCTGACTTGCTTCACTCAGTATAACAATCTCTAGGTCCATCCATGTTGCTACAAAACCCTTAATTGTTAAGGATAACTCTCAGTTTTTCCCAGTATCATCAGCAATTCTTTCTGGCAGACACGTGATAACACTTTTTAAACAGGGATATTGAGACCAAGGCTCCTGACCTGCAAACAAACAAAACATCATTCATATAGTGAAAACTTTGCAAATCAAAGGATGAAAGCACTTGGTCTAAATCCCTTTGCACCCACTGCTGACAGAGGGCAGAGGAGTTTGACTCACTAATCTTCCTTACGTGCACTTCTTCCTAATGGGGTATTCCATCTAAAACTTATAAGAAGCGGGGATGTATCATGGTACACACCAATCGCTACTACAGATTCTGAAGCAGCAAAAAAAAAAAAAAACATGATGAATCCATCCAAAGGGTTCTGTCCACATTGTTACAATAGTTTCCCTCACACTGTGAACCCTTTTCAAACCCTATCTCTTGAACCTATTTTTATTTTTTTCAACAAAAATAATGTTAATCTGCAGTCGGACACTCCAGTAATATTACACTATCCCTTGTGCAAGTATGTAGGGATTTGAGGAGCTATGGGAGGCCACCATGAGAGGTTGCCTAGAGTAATTAGGACATTTCATTTAATGTTGGTTCTTCTCCCTAAGATGTCTGCTATCCTCTTCTTTTTGTAGCTACTAGCATTGAGAAAGTGACCAAGATAAGGCCCTTCTCTTTTACTGCCCATGAATGCAACTGTGATTAACCCCACAGAACTTGGTGCTTCCAGAATCCCCTGAACCTACTGACCCTCCATGCATGGCATGACATAGATAAGGATGGTGACGTGTATCCTTGTATAGAGCATGTTACAAAATGTTTGACTCTTCCCTTCCTCATAATTCCAAAGAATAGATTTCTTTGGATTTCTGCTTAATGCTGCTGGAGTTGGTACATAAGTTGAGGGAGGTATCAGGGCACACCAAAAGAGAGGGTAACTGCACAGAAAATACAAGCAGGTACATTTCTGTGTAGTTTCAAGCAGCTTATTTGCTATATCAACCATGGTGACATGTTGACCCTTCCTCTTTCTACTAGTAGTACAACAAACATAAAGGATATTTAGGCTGCTTGTTTTATCCCCACCTCTCACAATTGATCTGCATTAACATATACGACAATGAAGGGCCCTTTCTACCATCTTAACCATTATTTGAGAACTAGAAAATGTCCAGATTTTTCTGGGGTTTATTTTCATATTCCCCAATCAGGCCTATGAAGGAATCTTACCTATAGTGTTTAATGAAGTCATATCTCTGACGGCATCCCATCATCAACAAAACTGGAAAGAAATTTGAAGGGTCTTCGATTTTACCATATTTGAAATAACAATATTTTAGCCTGACACGTTTTTGGATTTTAGAAAAAAATATTTTAAATGAGACAAAAAATCATTTTTATGACACAAAAAGACAGCAATAGTTTTATATATTTATCTGTTCCACTTGCACACAAGTGTCTCATGGGGTTATGTAAAGCTCTCCTGTTGGGTGCTGTGCATGGTGCAAGTATGGATTAAAGCTTAGGAATCCTAAGCTTCAGTCACCTGAAACATTTAAATTAGGATGCAAGCAATCCTGTCCAACATTTGAAAAGAGCAAGACACTCTCTTTATTTTATTTGTTAGGTAATTAATCTGTCTTTTCCCCAAGGAGAGAAACAAGTGGCATCTTCCATCAATGTGTTGCACAAATATTTGAACAGAGAGTGCAAGCAGAGGCTGATACAGGATGTGAAAAAAAAGAGAGACCCTTGTGGCATTTTCTCCTAACTTATTGCAATCTCCCATTTAAAATGTGGGAATAATCAATCTTCTGAGGAAAAAGGCCCAAGGAAGGTTTTTGCTTCTGTGGAATAATGGGATTGCTAAAGATTTCAGGAGGCAAGACGAATTAGTGAGAATGACCATGAGAAATCAGAGAAAATTCAGATCCATGGATGAAGTGATGTTTACCATTGTGAATCAATGAGAAGTAGGAGCAAATGAAAAGAAAGCTGATACAACATTTTCTGAATAAATGTAACCTTTCAGCTGTCATAGAAAAATTAATACTCACTATGATACAACATATTTAGTTTAGAAAGTTAACTTAAATTTAAAGCTTAATAATTACATTTATTGAAGAAATGAAAACATATTTGTGGTTTAGAATAAATAATGTGTTCTGCTACAGGTAAGAAGACTACATAAATAAATAGAAATAAGACTAAATAAATAAAGAGGAAAATAACAAATTAGATGTTATTAACATTAAAAACTGACACTCATCTAAAGAAAGAGAAGGAGAGACAGAAAGAGAGAAGAACTCATCTCAAGCATGTATTAAAAACTCCTAAATAAGAAGTCTTCAGATGTTAAAAAAAAGGAAGTCTTCAATAAGAGGATAATGGAATAGCAAAATGGGGGAAATATACCAAAAGATATTTCAAAAAGGAGAGTACAGAATGTTAAGTAAACATATCAAAAGATGCTTGGCTTCTTAGTAGTCAATTAAATGCAAAAGCGTGATACCTGGAATTATCACTCACCAACCAGAAAGTTCAAATGAAAATGACAGGTATTATCAAGTTTGACAAGAATGTGTATAATCCTTGAATCTCATTCACTGCTGCTGAAGATGAAAAATCATACAAATGTTTTGAAAATATTTAGAAATATCTAAAAAGGTAAACACAAGAAAGCTATGACTCGAAAATTTTACTACTACGTGTATACTGAACAATAATTTAGACACACACCACCAAAGCTCAAGTTCTAGAATTTACATACCAGTGCTGTTCTCAATAGACACAAACTGAAAATCACTCATATTGTAATACACATTGGAATAACTTAATTAATAGTTAAATATTTACACTATGGAATCCTATGCAACAGTGGCAATGCATGATCACAACAACAGGCAACCATATAGGCATATTCACAAACAACATAAAATAAAAAAGCCCAATCCAAAAGTGATTTTACTGTGCCATAACATTTATATAAAATACAAAATACAGGTAAAGTTATCTTTTTGTTAGATACCAGAACAATATTAAACCTTAAGGGGAGTCACTAGAATGGGACCAGGGGGCCTCTGAGTATCTGGCAATTTTCTGTGTCTTTATCTAGAAGTTATGTTTAGAGTGTATTCAGATGCTGAATTTTCTGAAATTTGTCATTTCCTTACAAACCATGCATGTTTTTCGTTGTTTTTTATACATAACAAAAACTAAAAAAGATAGACCAGGGAAGGTAATTGTATTAGCACTTTAATATCCATGCTTTTCAAGGTGGAAGTGAAAAGTATTAAATACTTGACATTGAGATTACTTCTTAAAAGTAAGGTGAAAATTTGAGGTTAATAAATAAGACATACTTCTTCATATATAATCCTCAAAGAGGAGGGGTAGAAAGGAGTATTATTTTTTTTCTTTAATACAGAATCGTTAAGATAGAAAATAATGAAAACAGACTAGGTTTAAAAAAGAGCACACTGGACTTCCCTGGTGGCACAGTGGGTAAGAATTTGCCTGCCAATGCAGGGAACAGGGGATCCATCCCTGGTCTGGGAAGATCCCACATGCCGCAGAGCAACTAAGCCCGTGTGCCACAAGTACTGAGCCTGTGCTCTAGAGCCTGCAAGCAACAACTATTGAGCCTGCATGACACAACTACTGAAGCCCATGCACCTAGAGCCCGTACTCCACAACAAGAGAAACCACCGCAAGGAGAAGCCCGTGCACCACCACGATGAGTAACCCCTGCTTCTCTAGTAACAACTGTAGAAACCCTGTGCAGCAACGAAGACCCAACACAACCAAAAATTTTAAAAATTAAATCTTTTGACTTCTGAGATGACTCATTCACGTGGCTGTAGGTAAGAGGCCTCAGTTCCTTGCCACATGGATCTCTCCTTAGGGCTGCTTGAGTGTCCTCATGACATGGCAGCTGGCTTACCCCAGGATGAGTGATCTAGCAGAAACCAAAGCAGAAGCTGCAATGTCTTTTATAACTTTGGAAACTGCACTTTGTCATTTCTGCAATTTCTTATTAGTTAAACAGTCAACCCTTTTCAAGTGCGAGGAGCCACACTGGTACATGAAGACTGGGAGATAATTAGGGGATAATTAGGTCCATCTTGGAGGCTGGCTACCAAAGTGGCTGACTAGCCAAAGTCTGAATTTTGTTTTCTTCACTTCTGGAGAGAAAATGGTCAGTGAACCTCATTGGTGGTCTTTGAGATGTACCAAAGCTACCTCTTGCTCTCACCCCCAGCTGTGTGGCTGACAGGGTCTTGGTGCTCCAGCCGGGTGTCAAGCCTGTGCCTCTGAGGTGGGAGAGCCGAGTTCATGACATTGGTCTACCAGAGGCCTCTGGCACCTTGTAATATCAAATGGCGAAAGCTCTCCCTGAGATATCCGTCTCAACGCTAAGACCCAGCTCCACTCAGAGACCAGCAAGATCCAGTGCTGGACATCCCATGCCAAACAACTAGCAAGACAGGAATGCAGGTCCACCCATTAGCAGAGAGGCTGCCGAAAATCACAATAAAGTCACAGACACCCCAAAACACACCACCAGATGCGGATCTGTCCATCAGAAAGACAAGATCCAGACACACCCACCAGAACACAGGCACCAGTCCCCTCCATCAGAAAGCCTACACAACCCACTGAACCAACCTTAGCCACTGGGGGCAGACACCAAATACAACGGGAACTACGAATCTGCAGCCTCTGAAAAGGAGACACCAAACACAGTCCCCAAAGCCAAATGAGAAGACACAGAAACACACAGCAGATGAAGGAGCAAGGTAAAAACCCACCAGACCAAACAAATGTGGAGGAAATAGGCAGTCTACCTGAAAAAGAATTCAGAGTAATGATAGTAAAGATGATCCCAAATCTTGGAACTGGAATGGAGAGTAGACAAGAAACGTTTAACAAGGACCTAAAAGAACTAAAGAGCAAACAAACAATGATGAACAACACAATAAATGGAATTAAAAATTCTCTAGAAGGAAACAATAGCAGAATAACTGAGGCAGAAGAATGGATAAATGACCTGGAAGATAAAATAGTGGAAATAACTACTGCAAAGCAAAATAAAGAAAAAAAAGAATGAAAAGAATTGAGGACAATCTGAGACATCTCTGGGAAAACATTAAACTCACCAACATTCGAATATAGGGGTCCCAGAAGTAGAAGAGAAAAAGAAAGACACTGAGAAAATATTTAAAGAGATTATAGTTGAAAACTTCCCTAATATGGGAAAGGAAATCGTTAATTAAGTCCAGGAAGCGCAGGGAGTCCCATACAAGATAAACCCAAGGAGAAACATGCCAAAACATATATTAATCAAACTATCAAAAATTAAATACAAAGAAAAATATTAAAAGCAGCAAGGGAAAAACAACAAATAACATACAAGGGAATCCCCATAAGGTTAACAGCTGAACTTTCAGCAGAAACTCTGCAAGCCAGAAGGGAGTGGCAGGACATATTTAAAGTAATGAAAGGGGAAAAGCTGCAACCAAGATTACTCGACCCACCAAGGATCTCGTTCAGATTCGACAGAGAAATTAAAACCTTTACAGACAAGCCAAAGCTAAGAGAATTCAGCACCACCAAACCCGCTTTACAACAAATGCTAAAGGAATTTCTCTAGGCAGGAAACACAAGAGAAGGAAAAGACCTACAACAAGAAACCCAAAACAATTAAGAAAATGGTAATAAGAACACACATATCAATAATTACCTTAAATGTAAATGGATTAAATGCTCCCACCAAAAGACATAGACTGGCTGAATGGATCCGAAAACACGACCGGTATGTATGTGGTCTACAAGAGACCCACTTCAGACATAGGGACACATACAGATGGAAAGTGAGGGGATGGAATAAGATATTCCATGCAAATGGAAATCAAAAGAAAGCTAGAGTAGCAATTCTCATATCAGACAAAAAAGACTTTAAAATAAAGACTATTGGGCTTCCCTGGTGGCGCAGTGGTTGAGAATCTGCCTGCCAATGCAGGGGACACGGGTTCGAGCCCTGGTCTGGGAAGATCCCACATGCCGCGGAGCAACTACGCCCGTGAGCCACAATTACTGAGCCTGCGCGTCTGGAGCCTGTGCTCCGCAACAAGAGAGGCCACGATGGTGAGAGGCCCGCGCACCGCGATGAAGAGTGGCCCCCACTTGCCACAACTAGAGAAAACCCTCGCACAGAAACGAAGACCCAACACAGCCATAAATGAATGAATAAATAAATGAATAAATTAAAAAAAATTAAAAAAAAAAGACTATTACAGGAGACAAAGAAGGACACTACATAATGATCAAGGGATCAATCCAAGAAGAAGATATAACAATTGTATATATTTATGCACCCAAAATAGGAGCACCTCAATACATAAGGCAAATGCTAACAGCCATAAAAGGGGAAAGCGACAGTAACACAATCATAATAGGGGACTTTAGCACCCCTCTTTCACCAATGAACAGATCATCCACAATGAAAATAAATAAGGAAACATAAGCTTTAAATGATACATTAAACAAGATGGACTTAATTGATATTTATAGGACATTCCATCCAAAAACAACAGAATACACTTTTTCTCAAGTGCTCCTGGAACATTCTCCAGGATAGATCATATCTTGGGTCACAAATCAAGCCTTGGTAAATATAAGAAAATTGAAATCGTATCAAGTATCTTTTCCGACCACAATTCTATCAGACTAGATATCAATTACAGGAAAAAATCTGTAAAATTAGAAACACATGGACACTCAACAATACACTACTTAATAACCAAGACATCACTGAAGAAATCAAAGAGGAGATAAAAAAAAATACCTAGAAACAAATGACAATGAAAACATGAAGACCCAAAACCTATGGGATGCAGCAAGAGCAGTTCTAAGAGAGAAGTTTATAGCAATACAATCCTACCTCAAGAAACAAGAAATATCTCAAATAAACAAGTTAACCTTACACCTAAAGCAATTAGAGAAAGAAAGAAAGAAAAAAAACCAAAGTCAGCAGAGGAAAGACATCATAAACATCAGACCAGAAATAAATGAAAAAGAAATGAAGGAAACAACAGCAAAGATCAAGAAAACTAAAAGCTGGTTCTGTGAGAAGATAAACAAAATTGATAAACCATTAGCCAGACTCATCAAGAAAAAAAGGGAGACAAGTCAAATCAATAGAATTACAAATGTAAAAGGAGAAGTAACAACTGACACTGCAGACATACAAAGGATCATGAGAGATTACTGCAAGCAACTATATGCCAATAAAATGGACAACCTGGAAGAAATGGACAAATTCTTCGAAAAGCACAACCTTCCAAGACTGAACCAGGAAGAAATAGAAACTACAAACAAACCAATCCCAAGCACTGAACTTGAGACTGTGATTAAAAATCTTCCAACAAACAAAAGCCCAGGACCAGATGGCTTCACAGGCAAATTCTATCAAACATTTAGAGAAGAGTTAACACCTATCCTTCGCAAACTCTTCCAAAATATAGCAGAGGGAGGACCTCTCCCAAACTTATTCTATGAGACCACCATCTCCCTGACACCAAAACCAGACAAAGATGTCACAAAGAAAGAAAACTACAGGCCAATATCACTGATGAACATAGCTGCAAAAATCCACTGCACAATACTAGCAAACAGAAACCAACAGCGCCTTAAAAGGATCATACACCATGATCAAGTGGGGTTTATCCCAGGGATGCAAGGATTCTTCAATACATGCAAATCAATGTGATACACCATATTAAAAAACTGAAGGATAAAAACCATATGGTCATCTCAATAGATGCAGAAAATGCTTTTGACAATATTAAACACCCATTTATCATAAAAACCCTCCAGAAAGTAGGCATAGAGGGAACTTTCCTCAACATAATAAAGGCCATATATGACAAACCCACAGCCAGCATCGTTCTCAATGGTGAAAAAGTGAAACCATTTCCACCAAGATCAGGAACAAGACAAGGTTGCCCACTCTCACCACTATTATTCCACACACTTTTGGAATTTTTAGCTACAGCAATCAGAGAAGAAAAAGAAATGAAAGGAACCCAAATCGGAAAAGAAGAAGTTAAGCTCTCACTGTTTGCAGATGACATGATACTATACATAGAGAATCCTAAAGATGCTACCAGAAACCTACTAGAGTTAATCAATGAACTGGTAAGGTTGCAGGATACAAAATTAATGTACAGATATCTCTTTTATTCCTATACACTAAAGATGAAAAATCTGAAAGAGAAATTAGGGAAACACTCCCATTTACCACTGCAACACAAAGAATAAAATACCTAGGAATAAACCTACCTAAGGAGACAAAAGACGTTTACACAACAAACTATAAGACACTGATGAAAGAAATCAAAGATGACACAAACAGATACAGAGATATACCATGTTCTTGGATTGGAAGAATCAACATTGTGAAAATGACTCTACTACCCAAAGCAATCTGCAGATTCAATGCAATCCCTATCAAACTACCAATGGAATTTTTCAGAGAACTAGAACAAAAAAAATTCGCAATTTGTATGGAAACACAAAAGACCCCGAACAGCCAAAGCAATCTTGAGAAGAAAAACAGAGCTGGAGGAATCAGGCTCCCTGACTTCAGACAATACTACAAAGCTACAGTAGTCAAGACAGTATGGTACTGGCACAAAAACAGAAATATAGAGCAATGGAACAGGAGAGAAAGCCCAGACATAAACCCATACACATATGGTCACCTTATTTTTGATAAAGGAGGCAAGAATATACAATGGAGAAATCACAGCCTCTTCAATAAGTGGTGCTGGGACAACTGGACAGCTACTGGTAAAAGAATGAAATTAGAAGACTCCCTAACACCATACACAAAAATAAACTCAAAATGGATTAAAGACCTAAATGTAAGGCCAGACACTATCAAACTCTTAGAGGAAAACATAGGCAGAACACTCTATGACATCAATCACAGCAAGATCCTTTTTGACCCACCTCCTAGAAAACGGAAATTAAAAAGAAACATAAACAAATGAGACCTAAGGAGACTTAAAAGCTTTTGCACAGCAAAGGAAAACATAAACAAGACGAAAAGGCCACCCTCAGAATGGGAGAAAATATTTGCCAATGAAGCAGCTGACAAAGGATTAATCTCCAAACTTTACAAGCAGCCCATGCAGCTCAATATCAAAAAAAAAAAAAACAACCCAATCCATAAGTGGGCAGAAGACTTAAATAGACATTTCTCCAAAGAAGATATACAGATTGCCAACAAACACATGAAAGAATGCTCAACATCACTGATCATTAGAGAAATGCAACTCGAAATTACAATGAGGTATCACCACACACAGGTAAGAATGGCCATCATCAAAAAAATCTACAAACAATAAATGCTGCAGAGGTGTGGGAAAAAGGGAACCCTCTTGCACCGTTGGTGGGAGTGTAAATTGATACAGCCACTATCGAGAACAGTATGGAGGTTCCTTAAAAAACTAAAAATAAAACTACCATATGACACAGCAATCCCACTACTGGGCATATACCTGGAGAAAACCATAATTCAAAAAGAGTCATGTTCCACAATGTTCATTGCAGCTCTATCTGCAATACCCAGGACATGGAAGCAACCTAAGTGTCCATCAACTGATGAATGGGTAAAAAAGATGTTGCACATCTTCAATATAAAATGGAATATTACTCAGCCATAAAAATAAATGAAATTGAGTTATGTGTAGTGTGATGGATGGACCTAGAGTCTGTCCTACAGAGTGAAGTAAGTCAGAAAGAGAAAAACAAATACTGTATGCTAACACATATATGTGGAATCTAAAAAGAAAAGGAAAAAACACGGTTGGGAAGAACCTAGGGACAGGACAGGAATAAAGACGCAGACATAGAGAATGGACTTGAGGACATGGGGAGGGGGAAGGGTAAGCTGGGACGAAGTGAGAGAGTGGCATGGACTTGTATATACTACCAAATGTAAAATAGCTAGCTAGTAGGAAACAGCTGCATAGAAGAGGGAGATCAGCTCAGTGCTTTATGACCACTTAGAGGGGTGGGATAGGGAGAGCGGGAGGGAGACGCAACAGGGAGGAGATATGGGGATATATGGATATGTATAGCTGATTCACTTTATTCTAAAGCAGAGACTAACACACCATTGTAAAGCAATTATAGTCCAATAAAGATGTTAAAATTAAATAAATAAATAAATAAATAAATAATTTATGCCCCCACCAAATTAAATCTTTTTTAAAAATAAATAAATAAAAAACAGCACTCAATGACATGGAATGCTAAACCTAAGTATTTTCAGTACTATAGTAAATGTAAATGGATTAATATCTCCTATGAAAGTGTAATTTTTTATATTATGTGCAACTAAATTTTTTTCACAATATACAGGTAAAATAAAAGAATTACATTAGAAAGGAGAAAACATTCCATGTATTTAAAAACAATAAAACAATAAGCATATAATATGCATCTTAGATATAAGTAGTCTTTAAGTTCAGAACAATTTGTCATTATTGTAATTAGTATTATTATACCAATTTCTTTAAAACATTTTAATAATTTTTGTACTTGAAAAAATATTTTAATATATTTTCTTTGCTCTTTTGTGGTCTAATACATGGTAAGTATTTAGGTGCTAACATAACTTAAAAATATATTTTGTTTTTTTTACAGCCAAACAAAACTGAATCAAGAAGAAATAGATAACTTGAACATACTGATCACTAAAAGCAAAATAGAGGGCTTCCCTGGTGGCGCGGTGGTTGAGAATCTGCCTGCCAATGCATGGGACACGGGTTCGAGCCCTGGTCTGGGAAGATCCCACATGCCGCGGAGCAACTGGGCCCGTGAGCCACAACTACTGAGCCTGAGCGTCTGAAGACCATGCTCCGCATCAAGAGAGGTCAAGATGTGAGAGGCCCACGCACCGTGATGAAGAGTGGCCCCCGCTCGCTGCAACTAGAGAAAGCCCTCGCACAGAAACTAAGACCCAACACAGCCAAAATAAATAAATAAATAAATAGAATTGAAAAAAATAGAAACTGTAATTTAAAAAAACTCCCTACCAACAGAAGTCCAGGATCAGATGGTTTCACAGGCAAATTCTACCAAATATAAAAAGCAGAACTTACACTGATTCTTCTCAAACTCTTCGAAAAGATTGAAGAGTAAGGAATACTTCCAAAGACATTCTATGAAGCCACTATCACGCTGATATCAAAAACAGATGGGGAGGGGGGACTTCCCTGGTGGCACAGTGGTTAAGAATCTGTCTGCCACTGCAGGGGACATAGGTTCGAGACCTGGTCCGGAAAGATCCCACATGCCATGGAGCAACTAAGCCTCTGTGCCACAACTACTTAGCCTGCGCTCTACAGCCCACGAGCCACAACTACTGAGCCTGATAGCCACAACTTCTGAAGCCCACGCACCTAGAGCCCCTGATCTGCAACAAAAGAAGCCACCACAATGAACAGCCTGCACACCACAATGAAGAGTAGCCCCCGCTCGCCGCAACTAGAGAGAGCCCGAGCACAGCAACGAATGCCCAATGCATCCAAAAATAAAGAAAGAAAGAAATTTACTTAAAAAAAAACACCAAATAAAACAGATGGGGACTTTTCTGGTGGTCCAGCAGTTAAGATTTCGCCTTCCAGTGCAGGGGGTGCGGGTTCGATCCCTGGTTTTGGAGCTAAGATCCCACATGCCTCACAAACAAGAAACCAAAACATAAAACAGAAGCAATATTGGAACAAATTCAATAAAGACTTTTTAAAAAAACACAGAGAAAGACACTACCAAAAAAGAAAACTGCAAGCCAATATCGTTGATAAATATAGATGCAAAAATTCTCAACTGAATATTAGAAAACCGAATCCGACAACACATAAGAGGATCATACACCATGACCAAATTTGATTCACCCCAGTTTCACAAAGCTGTTTCAACATATGCAAATCAATCAACATGATACACCCCATCGACAAAGGAAAAAGAAGAAACAACGATCATCTCAATAGATGGCGAAAAAGCATTTGAAAAGCTTCAACATCCATTCATGATAAAAACACTTACCAAAGTGGGTATAGAGGAAACATATCTCAACATAATAACAGCTATTTATGACAAACCCACAGCCAATATAATACTCAACGTTCATAAGCTGAAAGCCTTCCCGCTAAAATCTGGAACAAGACAAGGATTCCCACTCTCACGTCTTCTCTTCAACATAGTATTGGAAGTCCTAGCCACAACAATCAGACAAGAAAAAGAAATATAATCTAACCAAATTGGAAGGGAAGTGGTAAAGTTGTCATTATATGCAGATGACATGATAATATATATAAAGGAAACCCTAAAAATTCCACACAAACACTACTAGAACTGATAAACAAATTCAGCAAAGTAGCAGGATACAAGATTAACATATATAAATTGGTTGCATTTCCTGGTTTTTCTTTCTTTTTTTAAAATTTATTTTGGCTGCATTGGGTCTTCATTGCTGTGCACGGGCTTTCTCTAGTTGTGGCCAGTGGGGACTAGACTTTCTTGTGGTGCACAGGCTTCTCATTGCAGTGGCTTCTCTTGTTGTGGAGCACGGGCTCTAGGCATGCAAGCTTAAGTAGTTGTGGCACATGGGCTCAGTATTTGTGGCTCACTGGCTCTAGAGCGCAGGCTAAGTAGTTGTGGCACACAGGTTTAGTTGCTCCACGGCATGTGAGATCTTCCTGCATCAGGGCTCAAACCCGTGTCCCCTGTATTGGCAGGCGGATTCTCAACCACCGAGCCACCAGGGAAGTCCCTGGTTGCATTTCTTTACACTAACAATGAAATATCAGAAAGGAAATGTAAACAAGCAATCCTTTTTTTAATGGCATCAAAAAAATAAAATGCTTAGGAATAAACCTCACCAAGGAGGTGAAAGACTTATATACTGAGAACTACAAAACATTAGTAAAGGAAGCTGAAGATGATTCAAAGAAATGGAAAGACATCCCACGCTCTTGGATGGGAGGAATTAATACTCTTAAAATGGCTATACTACCCAAAGCAATCTACAGATTTAATGTGATCCCTATCAAATTACCCATGACATTTTCCCCAGAACTAGAACAAATAATCCTAAAATGTATCTGGAACCATAAAAAGTCAGAAATGTGAACACAATCCCCAGGAAAAAGAACAAAGCAGGAGGCATAACCCTCCTAAACTTCAGAAAATACTACAAAGTTACAGTAATCAAAGCCGCATGGTATTGGCACAGAAAGAGATACATGGATCAATGGAATAGAATAGAGAGCTAAGAAATAAACCCACACACCTATGGTCAATTAACCTTTGACAAAGGAGGCAAGAATATACAATGGGGAAAAGACAATCTCTTCAGCAAGTGGTGTTTTGAAAGTTGGAGAGCCGTATGCAAATCAGTGAAGTCAGAACATACCCTCACACCATACACAAAAATAAACTCAAAACGGCTTATATGCTTAAATATAAGATAGGACACCTTATAACTCCTAGAAGAGAACATAAGCAAAACATTCTCTGACATAAGTCATACCAAAATTTTCCTAGGTAGTTCTCCCTAGGCAGTACAAATACAGTAAGTCACCTACATATGAACCTTCAAGTTGCAAACTTTCAAAGATGCAAACGTCCATTCGCATGTCCAATCATGTAAGTTAGTTCACGTGTCTGGCATACATTGTCACGTGCGTGCTTCCTCTATATGTGGTTGTGCTTTTGTGTACTTTACAGTACTGTATAGAGTACAGTAGTACAGTACCTTTATTTCAAGCCCAAGATGTCTGGAAGCAAGCGTAAAAGCAGAGGTGATGTAGCTGGTACTGTTAAGAAGGGGCAAGCGATAATGACGGAAACAAAAGTGAAAGTAATTGAGAGAGTGGAGCGAGGCAAAAAGATGTTAGACATCGCTCATTCTTATAACATGAATCATTCAATCATTGGCACGAATCTAAAGATCAAGGACAAGATCATGGAACATGTGAAGTCTGCTGTGCCGACGATGTTGACAAAATATCCAAGAAGCATGGAAAAGTGATGGAGGAGATGGAGAAACTTCTCAGTGTGCGGATGCAGGATCAACATCAGTGCTGAGTCCTGCTCAACTTAACGCTGATTCAAGAGAAAGCTAAAAGCCTTTATGAAGGCTTGAAGAAGAAACACGGCAAAGAATCAGAGGGCACATCTTTTAATGCCAGCCATGGCTGGTTTCATCGGTTCAAGGCTAGAGCCAGCCTTCACAATGTAAAAGTAAGTGGAGAGACAGCAAGTGCAGATAGGGTAGCTGTCCAGGAACTTCCAGAAACTCTTTGAGAAATTATTGATGATGGTGTGTATTTACCCAACCAGGTTTTTAATGTGGATGAGACACAACTGTACTGGAAGAGGATGCCAGACCGAAGTTACATCAGTAAGGAGGAAAAGTTGATGCCGGGCTGTAAAGCAGCAAAGGATAGGCTAACTGTTGTTTGGTGGCAATGCTTCCGGTGAATTGAAGCTGAAACCTCTCTTAGTTTATCATTCACAGAACCCAAGAACCCTTAAAAACATAGCCAAGGGCTCTCTTCCTGTTGTGTGGAAGCGTAACCCCAAATCCCGAATTACACAGGCCACGTTCCAGGACTGGTTTTGCCACCACTTTATCCCAGATGTAGAGAAATATTGCTTGGAGAAGGACGTTCCAGCAAAACATTCTTTTGCTGCTCGACTATGCTCTGGGCCACCTCCCATTCATGGATGACTTTCATCCCAACGTCAAAGTACTGCATCTGTCACCAAATACTACGTTGCTCATCCAACCTATGGACCAGGGTGTTATAGCGACTTTCAAGAAATATTATTTATGTCACACTTTTTGTCAGGCAGTAAAGGTAAGTGACAAATCAGGAACAACCTAGGGACAACTTCGGAAGGACTATAACATCTACAAGACCATAAAAAACATTGACTTTGCATGGTGTGAGGGTATGGCGGTCACCATGAATGGGGTTTGGAAGAACCTCTGCCCACAGTTTGTTCATGATTTTTGTGGATTTGAGAAGGTAGATCAGAAGTCCAAAGAGGTCTTCAGCAACGTAATGACCCTCAGCGAGAAGCTGGAGCTAAATCTGCAAGAGGACGATTTCGCTGAACTCCTTGCTGTGCAACATGAGGAGCTTACTGATGGAATTGGAGGCCCAGAGAAAGGATGAAGAGGGACAGGAGGAAGAAAAAGTAACTGAAGAACTGAAGAGATTCACGACGCAGCAAATGGCAAGGGAATCTTCGTTATTTGAGGAAGCACTGTTAGTTTTTGAGGCACAGGACCCGAACCTAGAATGGGACCCAAAGGTGGCAGCAGCCATTCAGAATGCAATCCAGTGCTACCTTGTCATCCATGATGAGAAAAAAAGAGCTACTACCCAGACATCAATGGATCATTCTTTCAAGAGGGTAGATAGAATTAAATCCAGCAAGGAACCAGAACCTTTGCCATCAACGTCAGGTATGAGTGAAATTGCAGCTTGCCCTCTGTCTCCTACTGCTGATAATCCTTCACCTCTACCATCTCCCACCTCCTCTCCCTCCTCCAATCAGTAACTCTTCTCGTCTGTTCCCTCGATGCCAGCCCGAGTATCCCAGCTGTTGTACTGTATTACTGTACTTTTCAAGTTACTGTACTGTAAGATTAAAAATGCTTTCTTTGTTTTTGTGCTAGTTTTTTATGTATTGTTTGCGTGAAAAGTATTATAAACCTATTACGGTACAATACCATATAGCCAACTGTGTAAGTTGGGTACCTAGGCGAACTTTGTTGGACTTACAAACAAATTGGACTTACAAACGCACTCTTGGAACAGAACTTGTTCATATGTAGGGGACTTACTGTAAAAGCAAAAAAGAAACAGGAACTAATCAAACTTATAAGCTTTTGCACAGCAAAGGAAACCATAATCAAAATGAAAATACAACCTATGGACTGGGAGAAAATGTTAGCAAATGATGAGACTGACAAGGGCTTAATTTCCAAACTATACACACAGCTCATACAACTCAATAACAAAATAACAAATAACTCAATGGAAAAATGGGTAGAAGACCTAAATAAACATTTCTCCAAAGAAGACATACAGAGAGCCAATAGGCACATGAAAAGATGCTCATCATCACTAATTATTAGATAAACGCAAATCCAAATTACAATGAGGTATCACTTCACCCTGATCAGAATGGCCATCATTAAAAAAAAATCTACAATTAACAAATGCTGGAGGGGTTATGGAGAAAAGGGAGCCCTTCTACACTGTCGGTGGCCATGTAAGTTGGTGCAGCCACTATGGAAAACAGTATGGAGGTGCCTCAAAAAAACTATAAAGAGAGTTGCCATATGATCTAGCAATCCCACTCGTGGACATATATCTAGACAAAACTATAATTCAAAAAGATACATGAAACCCTATGTTCATAGCAGCACTATTTATAACAGCCAGGACATGGAAACAACCTAAATGTTCATTGAAAAAGGAGTGTATAAAGAAGGTGTGGTATACGTATACAATAGATATTACTCAGACATAAAAAAGAATGAAATAATGCCATTTGCAGCAACATGGATGGACCTAGAGATAATGATACTAAGTGAAGTAAGTCAGAGAGAGAAAGACAAATACCATATAATATCACTTATATGTGGAATCGAAAACAGGACACAAATGAACATGTCAGTGAAACAGAAACAAACACACAGATATAGAAAAGAGAGTTGTGGTTGCCAAGGAGAGAGTGAAGGAAAGATTGGGAGTTTTGGAATAGCAGAAGCAAACTATTCTACATAGGATGGACAACCCACCAAGACCTACTGTATAGCACAGGAAACTCTATTCAATATTCTGTGATAAACCATAATGGAAAAGAATCTATATAGATATATAGATATATAGATATAGATATAGAGGTATAGATAGATAGATAGATAGATAGATAGATAGATAGATATAAAACTGAATCACTTTGCTGCACAGCAGAAATTAATACAACAATGTATAAAGGCTGCAGAGGGTGTGGAGAAAAGGGAACCCTCCTGAACTGTTGGTGGGAATGTAAACTGATACAGCCACTATGGAGAACAGTATGGAGATTCCTTAAAAGCTAAAAATAGAACTACCGTATGACCCAGCAATCCCACTACTGGGCATATACCCGGAGAAAACCATAATTCAAAAAGATACATGTACCACAATGTTCACTGTAGCACTATTTACAATAGCCAGGACATAGAAGCAACCTAAATGTCCATCGACAGATGAATATATAAAGAAGATGTGGCACATCTATACAATGGAGTATTACTCAGCCATAAAAAGGAACAAAACTGAGTTATTTGCAGTGAGGTGGTTGGACCTAGAGTCTGTCATACAGAGTGAAGTAAGTCAGAAAGAAAAAAACAAATACCGTACGCTAACACATATATATGGAATCTAGAAAAATGGTACTGACGAACCTAGTGACAGGGCAGGAATAAAGACACAGATGTAGAGAACGGACTTAAGGACACAGGGGGCAAGGGGAGACAGGGACGTAGTGAGAGAGTAGCACTGACATATATACACTACCAAATGTAAAATAGCTAGTGGTAAGCTGCCGCATAGCACAGGGAGATCAGCTCGGTGCTTTATGTCCCCCAGAGGGGTGGGATAGGGAGTGCGGGAGGGAGGCTCAAGAGGGGGAGGGATATGGGGAATATATGTATACATATAGCTGATTCACTTTGTTGTAAAGCAGAAACTAATACAGTGTTATAAAGTAAGTATACTCCAATAAACATCTATTTAAAAACCCCACAACATCGTAAATCAACTACACTTGAAAATATTTAAGTGCAAACAATTTTCTGAATGTAAGTTTTACTGTGTGTGTGTGTACCACAGGTTCAATATATATGAATTATGTCAAATTGATTGCATTGCTTTTCAAAATAAAGAATTTTTGATATTTTACATCAGCTTCATGTTATAAATGCAGAAAAACTATATTATTTTTTTCTAAAGTTCAGAAATAGCCATTTTGCTCATTCGGTATACTATAAACCATTAACTATTAAAAAGGGATTCGTGACCTCTTCCTTCCAAAGAAATATTTCTCCACTCACACAAGTTTAATAGAATGTTCCGCTATGAACTGACTTCCCACCTTAGAGACACGAGATTTGCATCCTGAAATCTCTTTCTTGCAAAAATGTCCAATTATCATCCTAGCATTACAGAAAAGAAATGCTTTTTTCCAGATCTCAAATTCCATACAACTTTAGTCAAGACATCATGTATGTTTTTTTTCACACACACACGGACCGTATTTTATTTTTACAAGAGATAAATCAACTGACACCAAGCACTGTAAATGGATGACCACAACAAAAGCAACAATGATTGCAATTACCAAACACGAAACACGCTCATACTATGTCAGAATATTGACATTCAGTCCAGTAATCCTCCACTGTAACAGCTCCTTTACTTTGCAGTTAAAGACATCATGCATTTTTAAATAATCAGCACTCACCTGAGGTCTTTAAAAATCAACATAAACATAATTTTGTGTTCTCTTTCATTTACTCTGGTTCTAAGTGGTCATTTCTAAACGAAAGTATTTAAGTCTGTTAACGTCATCTTATAACATCATATTTCAAATGACTACCGTGTCTCCAAAGATGAAATATGAGGAACTCACAATTAGGCTCTCCAAAGTTTTCATCTCTGAATGTGTATGACCCTTCTGCTGAACTCCACACTGTTCATTATTCTCTGAGAATATTCTTTTTCTTGTATGGCCATCTCACATGCTCTTTCATTTCATGAAGTTTTACCTACAATGTTATGCCTAGTTTATTTCTGAGAATATGCATTATTTCAGAATGATATTTATAGACACAAAGACTTCTCTATAATTCCCTGAGAGTTTCAAGAACTCCTTCTTCTTTTTTTTTTTAATACCTAGATTCTGAAGCTCTCCACAAAGCATTACTAAACTTGCATTTACATAAGTATCTACACATTAATCACACATTAAAGCATTCACAATTGTATTATGATTTATTGCTAATTTTGGAGCATAAATGTAGCTGTCTTATTTACCACTCTCTTGGAAATCACTTTAATATTTGCACTTAGGACTTGAAAGAGAATGGATAAATAAAAACCTGAAGAATATGCAAATACAATTTATATATTTCTCATAAAATTAGGTGATTATCTAACCTTTATCCAGAAAAAAAGAAGAGCCCAGATACTCTGCAGGCATGATCCTCGAGAATGTGTGGTCTTCCAGCAGGAAAACATGCAGTAATCCATGTGGCAGACTTTACCTGTGACCAGCTGGGGTTAGTGACCTATGCATTCCTTACATGCAACATATCAGGAGTGGAAAAAGGGAATGTGTCCGTTGTGGCAATAAGTATAATGAAGATTTGTAGCAGGTCATGCTCATATGTTCAACACAGGTACAATCAAAAGTTTGCTCAATTCTGGTAGATCTAAGTCTGTATCTGTTACCTTGTCTTTAACGAGGAAATGTCAGAACTGACTTACCAAAAAAAAAGTGTTTTGTTTGTTTGTTTGTTTTAATTACAGTCACGGTGAGTAAGGCAGAGTTCAGAACAGCTAATGTGACTTAGTGATTCTCTCATCAGGAAATACAGTTTCTACTTCCCTGCTTATTCTCCACATCCTGTAGTAAGTAAAGTTTCAATGAAAGATAAATCTACAGCGTGAAAAGAAAAGAAAACTTACATGTGTTGATAAGGTCATTTTGACAGGTTTTACCACGTATGTCAGTGTTTCTGGGGATGGACACAAGCCAGAGCTCCCTACTCTGACATTTTCACTGATGTCATTCCCCTTGATCTTCAATTTGAAAGTGGATAAAAATGTTTTCTATGCTTTCTTCTTTAAGAAATTAAATAAAGAATGCTTTCTAGACATGATCCTCTAATGATTTTCAGTCAGTGGTCATCAACAGAGGAAAAGCACAGAATCTCATCCCCACAGAAGGGTGACATTCAGTCAGGTAAGAAAATTCTCCCCGAAATCAGAGCTTCATCTTTAACATGCAATCAAAGGCTTTCACAGGTTCTTCATCACTCTGCACTCAGCCCTACCATATGGGATTGGCTCTGCGAATCTCACATCAGATGACTGACAAACATGTCATAGTACACTGATCTGGTACCAGATCCTGCCTCTCTTAATGATCTCCCACAGGGACATTGGAATATTCTAGGATATTTCCTGGAGCCCTCTATTCTACACAGGTACACTTCCAAGTAGAAACAGAAGCTTGGATTCTCACTGGGACCCCTGCTCTGTCCAACCAACCTCTCTAGATATATGATGTTCTAATCTCTCCTGATTAGAACATTTCAAGGTCTCTCCCTGTGCTAATTTAGTAAAGGTAAAAGAGAAACAAGAAAGAGCAAACTATGCAGGGAGCAATATATAAGATTCCTTTACTTAACGTATTTATCTGATATACCCAAATACTGAGAAATATAGATTCATTTCATAATGTTCAAGAAAAGAGGAGGAGGAACCTCCATGCCAACAGTATATATAAAATGGAATCAATATTGCATAAGCTCCAGCTTAAGCTTAGCTACGAGGTACTAACCCTTCTCATAAAGAAGCAATAGTTCTCCATCATTTGAAGCACACTGAGGACTCAGACAGCTGGACACTGAAGGTGTAGCCTACTCACTCGAATTCTGTACCTGCATCACAGAGCAGTGAAATATTCCCAAAGAATTATTAAGGATGAGGGGGGGGAGGCGAAATACAAAAGATGAATCCATAGTCTGTCCTACCGTCTGTTCTGTTGGATATTACCACCATCTTGGCCCAATATGACCTTCCCACTTTTCTCTGGGTCTCCCTACTTTCCACCTCCATCTTCTCATTATACCTTACCTACACTTGGGAACGACTCTAGTTTTTCCACTTATCTTTATCAACAAGTAATCCAAATAGCAACTGTGTATATAACTCGTTAGAAACCTCAGGTCTGACTCAGTCATAATACATGACCTTCAAAGTCCAAAGTTTTCCTAATTCCCTTTATTATTTTTTTTTCTAATTTCCATGTACTTACACTCTTAAGACCTCCACTGTTCTCAGGTTCGTCTTCCCTGCAAAATCTGTCAACCTAGACATAGACTTAAGTACCACCCTCTAATTATCTCCTAGGGAATCCAGTTTTTAAAAAAGCCTCAGCAAGCCTTATGGACTTTATTAAAGACTCTTTAAGATAACCCATGGGAGATAGCAGCACACCCACAGATATCTACCTAATACACCCTCAGAGTAATTTTTTTTCTCTTTTATAAAGTCTCTTCTGGCCAATGAAGACTCTCAGCTCTTCTTCTTCAACATATGCAGTGTCTCACCCTTCTGATTACTCTCTGCTCTATCCCAGGTCCACTCCCTTTCCTGATATTACATTCTTTCCCAATTTTGTATGTTGGTAAAATCAAATAACATAAAATATAACATGTTAGTTATTATAAAGTGCACCGTTCAGTGATATTAAATGCATTCATATTATTGGGCGATCAACATCACCATTTATCTTTCTAATTCTTTTCTACGTTTTAAAACTGTAACTCTATATCCTTTAAATATAACTTTCCTTTTTGTTCCATAACCACCTGAAAAGCGTCATTACCCTCCCAATTTCTATGGTTTTGACTACACTAAGTACCCCCATATAATTGAAATAAGTAGTTGTATTGTTATGACTCACTAAAAGTCACAAAAATGGCATTTTTGGTAGCTAAACTTCCTCAAGATTCATCCATGTTGTAGCATATTCCTAGATCTTTTACTTCTTAACACTGAATAATATTGTATTATATGGGTATACCACACTTTGCTTATCCAGGAACTAGTGGATGAACACTTAGGTTGCTTTCATATTTTAGCTACTTTGATTATTACTGCTCTAAACACTGGAGTACAAATATTTCTTTAAGACCCTGATTTCAATACCTTTGGGTATACCTCATAGTAAAATTCCTGGATCATGTAGTAATTCTATTTTTCAATATCTGAAAAATTGCCATACTCTTTTGCAAAGCAGCTGTATCATTCTGCATTCCCTCTGACATAGCACAATGGTTCCAACTCCCTCACATCCTCACCAATAGTTGTTTTCTGCTTGTGTATGTGTGTGTGTATGCATGCACACAAATATATAAACATGCATTTAGTGATATGGAACATCTGTTCAAGTGCTTAGTCATTTGTACATCTTTTTGAAAAACCATCTATTCAAGTCTTTTATCCATTTTTGAATCAGGGTGTTTGCTTTTTGTTCAGTTGTAGGAGTTCTCTGTATATTCTGAATAGAAATCTCTTGTCAGATAGATGGCTCTGAAATATTTTCTCCCATCCTGTGGGTTGCCATTTTATTCTGTTTACATTTCTTTGATACACATTTTTTTTTAACTTATGTACTGCAAATTGTTTATTTTTTTTGTTAGCTGTACCTTTGTTGTTCCTTCGTTTCATATGGAGGAAAACACTGCCAAATCCAATATCATGAAGCTCTTGTCCTGTATCTTCTTCTAAGACTTTTTTTTATATTTTTAGGTCTTATATTTAGTTTCTTGATACGTTTTCATTAATTTTTGCATATGATGTTAGGTAAGGGTCCATCTTCCTTCTTTTGCATGTTGCCCACAAGACTTCTCAGCACCATGTGTTGAAAATACTATCCTTTCTACTTTGAAAAGTCTTGGCAACTTGTCAAAAATCATTTGGCCATATATCAGGGTTTATTTCTGGGTGTTGTATTCTATTTTCTATTCTATTCTATTGGTCTTGAATAAGGGAGAAAATAGTATAACCTATCCAGGTTGATGAAGAACATAAAGAAAGACCAGGACTGAGAATTAGGAGGGCAATATAAAACAGCAGGGAGTAAAAGACAGTGTGAGAGAAGATCTTGCATTTGCGAGTTCATGGAAATAGGATCATGCTAAAACCACTAAACGCCTGACTTTGAACAATACGGTAAATGTGCCAGCAAGAAACATAACACTTACCCATCTCTGGGAAATATAGTATGGGCATAAAGATAAACTACACACAAATATATTAAAAAGGGAAGGGTTTTCATGGTGTGAGAATATTGTGGCATTTGAAATACAATTTACTTCTGTTCTACCATTGTCTCTAAAATTTATCAAAGTGTATATGCAAGCAATTCCAATTCTGGTAATGTGCTTGACAGGTTTATATATGAACTTCAGTAGAGCAGTAAATGTACATTCATAGTAGGACTGTTCCCTAAACCAAAAAAACAAAACACAAAAACTGCAAAGACTAGAGTTCACTTTGTCAACACACATACAGATGCAATGATGGTTAACGGTCTGAAAACAGAAGGTGAGCATGGGTGCAAGAGGTTAATCCCCAGGCTGGGGTGGGGTGCAGAGTTTGAGGGTAACACAAGTAGAAAAGGCTTTTGTTCTATCCTTGATTTTTGAGGTATGGAAATTCACAGGTCACTACCTTCATTTCAAACTGAATGAATGCACTATTCAATTGTTTTAAACAGGCGAAGTAAACATGAGTGATAATAAATTTCAAACTGTCGCTAATCAAATAAGATACTAAGAAAACTTAAATAATATGATTTAAGAATGAAGTAGAGAGATTGTCCAACATGGTAGCATTCAAAGACCCAGAGCTTGATGCCTCTCATGGGCACACCAAAGTCACAACTGTTTACAGAACAGCAATTGATGATAAAGGCCGGGACCTACCATAAAAGATGTTTTACAGCTAAAGATATAAGGAAGGCACCTCGACAAGACAGAAAGGAAGGGCAAAATCTCAACAGAGTCAAGACCCATACCACCAAGTGGGTGGCCCACAAATGGGAGAATAATTACAATTTCAGAGGTGCTCCCAGGTAGCAAGGGGTATGAAGCCAACATCAGGCTCCCAAGCCCAGGGATCCTGTTCTGGAAAGAAGAGTTCCTAGAAAGTTGGGCTTTGAAGACCAGTAGTGCTTATTTTCCAGAGAGCCAGAGGGTTGTGGGAAATAGAGATTCCACTCTTAAAAGATGCTCACAAAATCCCACATGATCTGAGAATCAGAACAGAAGCAGTCATTTGAAAGGATCCCGGGTCACACCTACCTCCTGATCTTGGAGAGTCTCCCAGAGAGGCAAGAGGCAACTACAGCACAGCCTCAGGGACAGAGACACTGGCAGCAGCCATTCGGGGGAGCTCCTTCTACCTCGTGGATGCTGGTACCAGCAAGCATAATTTCAGAATCCTCCCTGTAGCTTATCAGCCTCAGGACCGAGCCCCACCCATTTCCACCAGACTACAGACACAAGTACTAGGATGCTGCAGGCCAAGCAAGTAGCTGAGCAGGGGCATAGCCCCATCCACCAGCAAACAGGCTGCCTTCAGATCCTCTCAGTGCACAGCTGCCCCTGGACATGGGTCCAGCCACCAAAAGCCACAGGACCAGCCTCCACACCTCAGTGGACAGGCACCAGCCCCAGAGTCCCTGGCCCCTCTGACAAGTGAGCCTGCTCTGGCTTTGGAGTCAGCCTCACCATCGGCAGGTGGTAACTGCACAGGGACTGGATGGAGCTTGGACCTACCCAACAGCAAACCTGCTTTAGCAGTGGGATCAGCCTCATACACCAACAGGCACACACCAGCTCCAGGAATACCACAACCCAGCAGCCTGTGTAACCAGGTCACTTAATTGCAGGCCAGAAGCAGCCATGGACTCAGCTGGGTCCTGATCCTGCCCATCAGAATGCCAACACAAGGTTAGGGATACCCCCGGCCCTGCAGAGAGCTGGGTCAGGAACAGTGATCCAACACCAACTCTGTGGCTCCTGGGCCCTGCAGCCAGAACGCAGAACCTGTCTCTTCCTCCCAGTAGCCAGCATAGCCCCAGAACCAGTGACTGGGCACTAGCCCTGATATCACCTGGACTGCAATTCTACCCATAAGTGAACCAGCACCAGATTTGGTGTCCCCCAGAGTTGTGCAGCCAGCTGCCTTATGATTTAGTCTCACCAAGCAGCACAGACAGCCTCCATACAAGGCAGAGCCTGGCAAACAAGCAGTCTGGGGGCAGGCAAGCCTACCAGACTACCCACAGTAGTCAGCCCACCACAGCAGAAGAGCCCAAGCAGTCCACGTAGGGGGTACACCTAGAATATATAGCTCTAGTGACCAGGCGAGAGGGGGCTGCTGGGACCCATAGGACAGCTCCTACAAAAGGCCACTTCCCCAAGGTCAGGAAATGTAACGCACCTACTACACACATAGCAATAAAAACAGGAAGTTAAGAAAAATGAGGTGACACAGAAACACGATCCAAATGAAGGACCAAGATAAGAATTCAGAAGAAGATCTAAGTGAAGTGGAGATAGCCAATCTCCTCAACAAAGGGTTCAAGGTAATGACTGTAAAGATGATCGAAGAACTCAGGAGAAGAATGGACGACCAGAGCAAGAAGTTAGAATTTTTTTAAAAAGAGTTAGACCATTAAAGAACAACAAAACAGAGATGAGGAATACAATAACTGAAATGAAAAATACATTAAAAGAAACTACTGTAGACTAAATGATACAGAGGAATGAATCAGAGAACTGAAGGACAGAGTACTGGCAATCACTGAAGATGAACGGTAAAACAATAGATTAAAATGAAATGAGGAAAGTTGAACAGACTTGTGAAACAACATCAAGTGTACTAATATTTGCATTATACTGGTCCCAGAAGCAAAAAGGAAAGACAAAGCAGTGTAGAACATACCTGAAGACATAAGAGTTGAAAACTTCCCTAACCTGGGAAAGAAAACAGACATCCAAGTCCAGTAAACACAGTAAGGCCAAAACAGGATCAACCCAAAGAGGACCACACCAAGTCTCATTGTAATTAAAATGGAAAAAAAAAGATAAAAAGACACTATTAAAAGGAGCAAAGGAAAAGCAACAAGTTACAAACATGGGAAGTTGCATAAAGTTATCTGCTGACTTTTCAGGATAACCTCTGCATGCCAGAAGGGAGTGGCATGGTATATTTAAAGTCATGAAAGGGAAAAGCCTATAAGCAAAAATACTCTACCCAGCAAGGCTCTCCTTCAGATTTGATGGTGAGATCTAAAGTTTTACAGAGAAGCAAAACTAAAAGAGCTCAGCATCGCCAAACCAGCTTTATGAGAAATCTTAAAGGGGCTTTTCTAAGTGAAAAAGAAAAGGTCACGATTGAAACATAAAAATTAGGAAAGGAAACTTCCTAAAGGAAAAACCTCATTGGTTAAGGCAAATATTCAACAAAGGTAGTAAATCAACCATGGACACAGCTAATAGGAAGGATGAAAAAAAAACAGAAATAAAATCATCTATATTCACAATAAGAAGTTAAGGGACACACAAAACAAGTAGATGTAAAATATAAGGTCAAATTCAGTAACTGTGGGGGAGCAGAGTAACAATGCAGGGTTGTTAGTGTCCATGTGAAATTAAGAGCTCAGCAACTTAAATAATCACACACACACACACACACACACACACACATACACAAAACTGAAAGAAATCCAAACATAATATTAAAGATAGTCCTCACATCACAGATGAAGGGAATAAAAGGGGAAGAAAGGAACACTGAAGAAATTAAAGAGGGATTCTAAAAATACCCAAGACAAATGAAAATGAACACACAATGATCCAAAATCTATAGGACACAGCCAACGCAGTTCACAGGGGGAAGTTACAGTGATACAAGCTTATTCTTAGGAATCAAGAAAAATATCAAATAAACAACCTAACATTACACCTGAAGGAATTAGAAAAAGAAGAAAAAACAAAACCCAAAGCTGTCAGAAAGAAAAATTAAGAAAACTATACCATATGCAATGACATCAAAAAGAATAAGATACCTAGGAATAAACACACCTAAGCAGGTAAAAGACATGTGCTCAGAAATCTCTCAGCCATTGCTGAAAGAAGTTGAAGACAACACAAAAAGATGGAAAAATATAGCATGTGCATCGACTGGAAGAATTAATACTGTTAAAATAACCATACTACCAAAGACAATCTACAGATTTAATGCAATCCCTATCAGAATACCAAAGCATTTTCACAGAACTTGAAAAAGTAATTTTAAAATTTGTATAGAAACACAAAGACCCCAAATAGCCAAACAATCTTGAGAAAGAACACAGCTGGAGGCATCACGCACCTTGACTTCAGACTATACTGCAAAGCGACAGTAATCAAAGAGAAAGGTACCAGAGCAAAAACAGACACAAAGATCACTGGAATAGAATAGAGATCCCAGAAATAAGCCCACACACTTATATTTAATTGATTTATGACAAAGCAGGCAATATGGAGAAAAAACTGTCTCTTCAATAAGTGGTACTGGGAAAACTGGTCAGCTACATGGAAAAGAATAAAATTAGATTATTTTAGCACACCATATATAAAATAAATGCAAAACTGAATAAAGACCTAAATGTAGGACCAGAAACCATAAAACCCCTAGAGGAAAATATAGAACATTCTTCAACATACATGATAGCAACAGTTTTAGGTTCAGTCTACTAAGGCAAATGAAACAAAAGCAAAAATAAACAAATGGGACTTCACTAAACTTAAAAGATTTTGCACAGCAAAGGAAACCAAAGACAAAATGAAAAGACAACCTGCTGAGGGAGAGACAATATTTGCACATGATAAGAGGTTAACATCAAAAAAGATGACCAAGCAAGGGTTCATACCTAAACTACAGAAATAGCACATACAACTCAATATCAAAAAAACACCCAAAATCTTTTTTAAAAAAATGAGAAGACCTAAATAGACATTTTTTCCAAGGAAAAACTACATATAGACAGCCAGAACTCACAAAGATGCTAAACATAGCTAATCGGCAGTAAAATGCAAATCAAAACTATGAGATATATCACCTCAGTCTTGTCAGAATGGCTGTCATCCAAAAGATCACAAATAACAAAGGTTAGTGAGGATGTGGAGAAAGGGAAACTCTGGTACACTCTTGATGTGAATGTGAAGTAGTGCAGCTACTGTGGAAAGCAGAATGGAGGTTCCACAAAAAACTAAAAATAGAACGACCATAATATCCAGCAATTTCACTGTTGGGTATATCAGAAGAAAACAAAAACACTATTTCAAAAAAAAAAAAAAATAACTGCACACCAATGTTCATAACAGTGTTATTTGCCATAGCCAAGATATAGAGTCAAACTAAGTGTTCATCAATAGCTTAGTGGATAAAAAAGATTTTTTATGATGACTTCAGCAAAAAATGAAATTTTGCCATTTGCAAGAACATGGATGGATTTGGAGGGTATTATGCTTAGTAAAATAAGCCGCAGAGAAAACAAGCATGGCATGTTATGAGAAGGAAAGCATGGTATGGTATGAGAAAACAAGCATGGTATGTTATCACTTACACGTGGCATCTAAAATATTGAATACAATAACAACAAAAAAACAGACTCACAGATTAAAGAACAGACTAGTGGTTACCAGCAGGGAGAGATAGGGTGGAGGAGCAAAATAGTGGTAGGAGATTTTGAGGTACAATCCACTATGTATAAAATCAATAATCTACAGTGATGTACTGTATAGCATGGGGAATATAGCCACTCTTTTATAATAACTATAAATGGAGAAGAACCTAAACATTTATGAATCACTATGCTGTGCCTCTGAAACTAATATAATAATGTAAATTAACTATAGATCAATAAACTATAAAGTAAGAAACAATAAAGGGGAGACACAGATTATTAGATAGAAATCAATTAAATACACACAAGTTTTGGAAATCAAGGAATTAAAAAACAACACGTAAGACACAACATTGGCATTTAAAGTGTACAATCTATTCATTTAAAAGAAATCATTTAAGTGGTAAAAAATGGTACCCATTCTCACAATTTTGTATATCTAGGATAAATTATTATCTACAAAAATATGTTACAAATATTCACTCAAAAAGAAAGAGAAAATTGGGATAAACCCATTTTAGTATACAAATTTAATATCAAAGTCTCTATGCAAAATTGATTTGAATAAGTTCTGTTAGCCACTTCTAGTTTCTTTGTGATGTAAAATCTTTTAAAGCATAAAAATCAGCCTTTCTACATTATTCCATTAGACATACATAGAAGTTAAAAGAAATGAGAAGACAGAACATTCAACCAGGAAGGTGAATTTACTGAGAAACAGTCATTCGTTCTCCCTCCTCCTTTTCTTTTCCTCCTTTTCCAGGTCTCTTTCGGTTCCGATCAAGAGAAATCTTGAGAGTTCTGAGAATATTTCTTTGAGGGCTTCAAATCACCATACCTACATCCTCTGCCACAACTACACACACGGGAACAAAAATAAGCCTCTGCTATCTACTCACGTAGGAGGGATTCATGCAAAATAAACTCCTACATGGAGACCAACAGGTGAGTTTTCTACCTGTTCTTTCTAATGTCCTTCCATTATAGTAAATCCCACACATTATGAGGAAGAAACGGTTATGTGAGCTTTTCCTTGAAGTCAAAAAACTTGCATTCATTTCAAGTACCTGGTGATCATAGGGTACAGCCAGGGAAGGTGCCATCCCCCTTGGGGGGAGGGGCGGTGGATGGGCTCCCGCACCCATGCACCTCCTGATGCACAGATTCTGGAGAAACAAAGGGCAGTCACACCGCAGTCAGCCTGTCAGGCTGTCGGGCCACTGGGCAACCCGACCAGCCTGGAAGTGCCCCATCAGTTTGCTGAAAGCAAAACCCTGTCCCCCCTGTGAAGCCAGGCAATTTGGGTCAGAGAGTCAGAGGAGACCGGTAATCAACTCCTCCTCTCTGCTCACCTCCTTGGGGTTACAGCAACCCCATCTCCAAACCCAAATCTGACCCTGGAGTGCCAAACTGGGAGTGGCAGGTGGGCTCTGCCGGTGCTTCAGCGCCCTCTGGAGGTTGTCTGCTGTAATGGCAACTCTCAGCCCTTCCTCCTCCTCCTTCCCTAGTCCTGGGGGCTGCCTTGGCCTCCTGCAGCTGCTGGCCTGAATTCATTCTTCTTTTTTCTCCAATTACAATGAAGTGTCTTACAGAGGTTTGGAATCTCTTGAAGAAGGAAGATCTTTTAGCCAATACACCTTAACCGTGAGAAGTTGGTTTCAGGAATGAACCAGAAATACTGTATTTTTCTCCTGATGATTCCAAGGAGAGACAGCTCAAGTTTTCTAAATCATAAGAAAAACCAAGGTAAATATGATATTCTGAGCCAGAGATGAAAAAGCAGTTTTTAGCACCCCCTCCTCATGTCATATGACCAGGATTTAAATCAATCAGCTGCCACTGGTTTTTAAATCAAGTGACCCAACTTTAAATCCATCAGCTGCTTCCCTGTAACTCACGTGACTTGGCTTTGAATAGTAAGAAATGCAGAGGTATAAAAATGATGTTCTGAACAATAAATGGAAAGACAACATTTTAGAAAGTTTTTTTCCTTTTCGAATGGACCATTCATTGCCTACAGAATAAAGGATTCCCTTGTGGATTTCTTGAACTGTAAACACATACATTGTCTCCGTTGGCTTGATTGACTTAGATTTTGGGGTTTTTGTTGTTGTTGTTGTTAACATCTTTATTGGAGTATAATTGCTTTACCTTGTTGTGTTAGCTTCTGCTGTATAACAAAGTGAATCAACTATTCGTATACATATATCCCCATATCCTCTCCCTCTTGTGTCTCCCTCCCACCTTCCCTATCCCACCCCTCTAGGTGGTCACAAAGCACTGAGCTGATCTCCCTGTGCTATATGCAGCTGCTTCCCAATAGCTATCTATTTCACCTTTGGTAGTGTATATATGTCCATGCCACTCTCTCACTTCATCCCAGCTTACCCTTCCCCCTCCCTGTGTCCTCAGGTCCGTTCTCTACATCTACGTCTTTATTCCTCTGCAGCGACTCCTGCTAGGGACGGATACTTCTTTTTATGCTCAGGGAGATCCCCTAGTTTGAATATGATTTGTGTTTGATCCTGTCAAACCATCAGAACTTCCCACCAGAGATAAATGAAGAGATTCTGGCCTTTATTAGTATGCATGATGAACACGGGTGTCCTGGCTGTACTTGCCAACCCTCCTATTTTACCCACCTATTTTTATCCACCTTCCTCCCTGTAAGTACCTTTGACCAACCCTGAGTTCAGACTCCTGACCTATTACAGTGACTTTGTCAGCCTTTCTTTAAAAATGGACAGGTAATAAAACGAATTTAACCTAGAAGCAGCAGCTCAGTAAGGGAAATAAAATCATCAGAAGTTATCTAATCACAGCCACAGCCATCCAGGGCTCTGTCTTACCTGCTGGGTCATAAGAATGGGACCTTCCTAAACTTGAAGGGCATCCAATCAAATAAGTAAAGGTCTGCTCACCTCTGGCTCTTGGAGGGATTGCTAGGCACTCTACCCAGTGTATACTAACTGCAAAACACTGTCATGGTTGTGAAACACCTATGTTCCAGGAAAGCTTTTTGGGGTGCATGGGGAAGGTTTCTTTTTGACATCAAGCAAAAAATAAATCACCAAGCTCTTTGAGCACAGGGCTTCTTAAGAGGGCAGTAGAAGGAAGGAATGGGCAGAAAAGACGATCTCCAGTGAAGTGAAGGCCGTTTTTCCAAAAGAGTAGGATTTAGTCTCAGTTTAAGGAGAACACTTTTAAATAGCTGGGACAGCTCCAAACTGCAGTTTAGGGAACGAGTGCTTCAGAAGAACAGTGCTTTAAAAGTCCTGGCAAGGCAGCAAGAGGATGAAGAGTTGGTTTTGCATAGTTTTGAACACAGGAGTAAAGAAGCAGAGGCATCTCTGACTAAAAGGCCCTGAGATCCTATGGCATCAACGGGTCAGTTGCAGGGGCAGGGGGTGTGGGGGGCGATATTTCTCTCTCAACGTCTCCCAGGGCAGCCACCCCTCCCGACCCCCCCCCACTCCCTTCACCCTTCCTCCCTCCACTGTTGGGTCCCCAGGGACAGCACTTTTCAAGCTGGAGCCCTCAGGCACCATCTCTGCTGTCTGGATTCTTCCTGGAGCCTGGCAAGTTCTGGGACAGGAAGGCGGGTCTGCAAGGCCGCTGCGGTGCAGTCGGACCTGGAGGCCTGGAGGGGAACTGGAGCCCTGAAGCCCACTCACGTCCTTGAAGCCGAGGGAGGAACACATCCTCCTAACAGTACTTCTCAGGGGTCAGCGTGCTCCCCACCCGACGGTGATCCATACTCACTTGAGGCAGCAAGGACTGCCTCTAACTGGCCCCCTCGATTCCGCCTTAAGGGTCCTCGCACATGTGTGATAGTGCAGGCCCCGGATCTCTTTAGTCAGCTGAGGCCAGTGCTGCCGGCATCCCTCCAGTCCCATCCCCCAGCCCCTCCCTCTGGGACTGTATCTAATAGAAGAAAAAGCACAGAGGAATTGGCTGAATCAAGGGACCTGGGAGCCTGGGGATGAGTTTGAAGACCGAGAACCTAAGGCACAATTACATATTATTGGAAACTCTTGTGGAGTGTGGTGGGGGGGGAGGTTAGGAGGCTGAGAGGCTGAGTCGACCTGGTGAGCCCAGCCCCAGGACACCACACAGCCCTGTCCCCCTTTCCCTGCCATCAGACAAGCGGTGCCGCAACTCCAGCCGGGACTCTGCACTTCCCCCTCCCTGATTCTCCAGAAGAGCAGGTGGCCCCCCTCTGAGGGCAGGGGCAAGACAACGGACCAAGTCCCCCTGCACTAAGGCGCTACTGGAATCTCTTCCTGAACAGCAGTGCCGGCTTGGAGTGAACCCGTGCACCGCCAAAGTTGGTCTCGTCCTGCAGCTGAGGGACGCAGGCTTTAAGTCAGCTGCCTTGGCTTTAAATCAATCAGTCCCCCCTTTAAGTCAGGTGACCCGACTTTAAATCACTGTGTGCCCCTCAAGCCGGCCACTTCAAAAGTTGGGAACTTCACTTTGATCCCAGCACCTCACACAGCTGAATGCACACTGTAGTCACCCCCAAGCCTGGCTTAGAGGCAGGATATAAGGTAAGGGGATGGGTTGCACACATGGTGAGGAGGGTGCACTTCATGTACCAGAAGGGTCCAGGTACTCTGGGTACAGCAAGCACTGCACGATACAGCAGTTCCCTGGCAAAGCTGGTGATGCACAGGGGGAGCAGGCACACCCAGGCATGCAGAGGTTCCAGGCCAGGAGCTGGGGCACAGCCAGCCGGGAGGGTGTGAAAGCCGAGGATCTGAGCCTTCGTGAGAAAGGTAGACACAGAGGATGGATGAGAAACAAAGACCAGGTGAAACATGGATTTGAAAAGCACACCCTGCTCTTGAAATTGGGGTGGGGTCACCCCAGATTTGAGTCTTCTTACGCCCCAGTACCTAGTGCTTTGGCATTTGCCCAATTACTTATAAAATGTGACTGATAATATCTAAACCATAGAATACTGCATTTGGAGTGGTTTTGCGTGTTTATGTTTCTATAGTGGAATAATCTTTTCTACAAGAAAAATGTACACAATCTGAAATAAATTCAAACCTCTCTTTAAAAAGTACTATATCGGACTTCCCTGGTGGCGCAGTGGTTAAGAATCTGCCTGCCAAGGCAGGGGACATGGGTTCAAGCCCTGGTCAGGGAAGATCCCACATGCCGCGGAGCAGCTAAGCCCATGCGACACAACTACTGAGCCTGCAGACCACAACTACTGAAGCCCGCGCGCCTAGAACCGGTGCTCCACAACAAGCGCAGCAAGAGAAGCCACCTCAATGAAGAAGCCCGCGCACCGCAACAAAGAGTAGCCCCCGCTTGCCACAACTAGAGAAAGCCTGTGCATAGCAACGAAGACCCAACGCAGCCAAAAACAAATTAATTAATTAATTAGTTAACTATTTTAAAAAGGTACTATATCCTTCTGTACAGCTTCTCTGGGAAGAACAGAGAGATGGCGTAGGAGAGTGAGAAAGACCAATATTTAGTGCACACGTCTCATGCAGGTGCTCTGCTGGCTCAGATAGATTTATCCCCACTTTACAAAGGAGGAAATAGTCTCAGAGAGGTTTAGTAATTTTCCCAAAGCCAAACAGCTATGGAGTGGCAGAACCAAGATCTGAACCAAGTCTGTTACCTTCAAAGCCTAAGTCCTCATCACAACAAAACTCAATTAATATTTACATTTATCGAATTACATTGCAACCTGGGGAGTTCTTGGCACAACCCTGAATAAGAGTGAGAAAGAAAGAAATAGCATTGTTCCTACAGTCAACCCAAATTTTTGGAGCAGCTCCTAGATGCCTGGCCCTTTTTGGGGTTCAGCAGTGGTCAAGACAGGAAGAGTCCTGCTTTCATGAACCACGTAGTGGGGAGGAGAGACGGGTGCAACTTGGGTGAGGGATTTCACCTTGCTGGACCTCTGTTTTGTCATCTGGAAAATGGGATGGATGTTCCTCATTTTCTGGGATTGTCCAGCCCTCACGTTCTCTGATTCCATAAGAAGCATTTGTTTTCCTGTTTCTTTAAAATTCATTCAGGCCGTGAGCTGTGATGAATGTTGTTAGCTGCTCCTCAAATCACTCTATTCCCACCCTTTTCCTGTGATCAGGTCTTTCCCGAAACATGACTCACAGTCAGTCAGTCAAGTCACAGAACCTAAGGGGCACCCAGCAGAAAAATTCCAACCCTTGCTTCCCAGGAGCTCTGCGGTCTACCTGCCAGGTAAACTTAACTCACCTGGCACAAGGTGGCCATCCCTGGTTTCACATCAACATGATCTCAGGCACAAACCTCCGTGTTTTTCCATTTTGTCTTTAAGTTACTTGTTGACACAACTGCACAAATATGACAAAGGTATAAAATCAGGCATCTTCTGCCCCCAGTGCCTACTAATAAATGATTTTCTGCCACTTTAATGATAAAGATAGAACATTTCAACATTCTGCTACCCTTAATATTTGTCATTTTTGTTGATATTTCTATTGACTACATCTTTCAATATTTTAACAATGGAACATTTATTTAGGTTGTTCCAGACCCAGCCTTTAGTGGTAAAGGTTTTGTTGTTATATTTCTATTATGTTTCCTTTAAAAATCATTATCCTATTTAAATGGATTAAGTCAATTCTATAGGCATTTATCTTATGATATTGATGAAATTGATACATAGAGGGCAGTAGTACAAGTTGATTGGACTTGAGAACCTATACTAGCACAGTTAAGTATAAATATTGTCTATATGTAAACCAAAGTACATGCCGAGTGAGATTCTCCGACCTTTTTTCACTGTCTGCCCCTCAAGCCTGTGGGAAATGGAATATTTCTTGCCATATCAGTAAACAACGGATGTCACAGTCTTCAGCACTTGCAGGCCTCCAATATGAGCCAGCGGGCCCTGAGGCACTCAGGATATGCAAATACAGAATGCAGGCCCCAGAGAGCTGAGGTGCATATCAAAGGAAGGATTTCAGTGAGCCCATGCAAAGAAAAGCGCCACATTCCTCACCTTGGGAGAGCTGGTTTTCCTTAGTTAACAATCACCTTTTGATGTTCCCCATTACCTGCGCCAGTCCCCTGCCCTGTCCCCTCCCCCCGGTACTTTAGCTCAGGGAGGAAGGAGCGCAGAGGGACTCGGCTGAATAAGGGGCCTGCGCGCCTCGGGAGGAGTTTTCAGCCCCTTTCCCCGCAGTCGGGAGGAGGGGCGCTGACGCTGCAGCCGGACCCTGCGCCTCCCTTGCCCCGTTTCCCCTCAGGACGCTCAGGCCGAACCCCTCCCCACGCCCACCAGGCCTCGCGAGCCAGGCCGAGGGCAGGGACGAGAGGAGGGACCGAAGTTCCCGGGGACCAGACGCTGGAGGCCGCTCTTTCTGCACAGCAGGGGCGGGTGGCAGCGAACCCCTGCCCCTCAGAAGCTGGTCTTGTGCTGCCGCCCGGGCACCGGACCAGGCAGAGGGTCGGCGCCCACTTACCCGGCCCGCCGTCCCCGCGACTGTCATGGCTTCGGCCGCCGGGGCACCTCCAGAGCCGGCAGCCTCAGTGAGGTCGCCCTCCCCTCGGGCTCCGGGGCAGTTCCGTGAAGGCGGAGGGAAGAGACCCCGCCCGAGCCGGGAGTTCCAGCTCTGAGGAAACGCGGGCTCTGTTCAGCGCGCAGTGGGTGGGACCGCTCTGCCCCGAGGCCTTCCGGGAGGGAGCGGGGCGGCGGGGGAGGGAGCCGCCAGGAGCGCAGGGCCCCGTCGGGGGTCCTGGAGGGGCGGCCCGGCCTGGGGGCCACGCCCACTGTGGCCGCAGCCCAGGTCTTTTTCCTGGAATCCTACACGAAAAAGTGAGAAAGATACACAGTCTATAGTAAATATTCACAAATGATTGTTGCTGCTGTGCTCACTATTCTATTAAAGGTGTAAAATCCATAAAACACGTTACGTTCAAAATTAAATATGAATTTTTACCTTTCTAATTATGTCTCTGATATTCACAGTTGTGGTTAATGAATCAGAGACTGTGGCATCACTAGTTAAAAATGAGCTTGCTAAAAAAATAGAACTCAGGCCCACCGGACCTACTGAATCACAATCTGCACTTTTACAATCTCCCCAGTGTACTTGTGGACCCATGAATAGTTGAAAGGTACATTTCTACCTCGACATGTCTTTTCTGTATGAGAAGTACACACAATTTATCCAGTTTGATATAAATAAAACACTCAAAAATGCATATGCCTGTGTGGAAACCATCATTTTATCATTTCTTTTCCAGACAAGTATAGTCTCTATACTGGTTTTGTGGATCACATGCCATACTCTTTTCTTGTAGTTAGAAATAAGGTAGAGAAAGTTACTTTGTTAAAATATATATATATATATATATATATATATATATATTAGTGGATAATTGAAGACACTCTTCTAAATTAAAAGCAGTTGTCTTAACTTGCTGTTTTCTTCTTGGGTCACATTATGAACTCTTCCCGTGGCCACATGGCATGTGTACTTTTAACTTCAGGGACTGCTGACATTCCAGGATGTGGCCATAGATTTCTCTCAAGAGGAGTGAGAATGCCTGGACCAAGATCAATGGGAATTGTACAGGGATGTGATGTTAGAGAAGTATAGGAACCTGCTCTCCTTGGGTGAGGATACCTTCCTTCCAGAATTCCTTATCCAACCACACGGTTTGGAGTCCTTCATTTGTAGAATGTCTCCTGAAATCTTCTGCTTCCTACAATAGGGTTTCAGATTGCAACGTTTCAGGAAAGATTGGGAGTTTGTGGGTATAATTTTTCTTATTCTTTTAAAATTGCAGCCTCCCTTTTAATATACTTTGTAACTGCTTGGGATGTGTCTATATGAACTGTGTACTATATGCTTCTGTTATAGTCCTTACAATATTTTATTGTCCTATTTTCTGTAACCATTTTCCATGGATTCTTTGGGCTTAAGGTATATTAAAAGGGAGACTGCGATTCTCCCTTTAAAAGGGGACTTATTAAAAGGGGACTTCCCTGGTGATGCAGTGATTAAGAATTCGCCTGCCAATGCAGAGGACCCGGTTCGATCCCCGGCCCGGGAAGATCTCACGTGCCACGGAACAACTAAGCCAGTGGGCCACAACTACTGAGTCTGCACGCCACAACTACTGAAGCCGGTGTGTCTTGAGCCCGTGCGCCATTTATTTTTTGGAGAATAAAACCACTTCTGAGTGATTAAAATTTAGGCCAGCTAGTCAAAATGCTTTATCACCTGTTCTTCTAAAACACTGATCAATGGAACAAGTTTTACTAGGGATAACAGTGTAATTGTGTTCTGGAATTCATATGGGCAATATGGTTTATGACCTTGATGCTGAATCACGACATTTCAATGGTATAACTGCTATTAATTGTCTGTTTGTTCAACGATTAAAGCCTCACGTAATCTGAGTTCAGACTGGAGTCATCCTGGTTGGTTTCTGTCTATTGCAGATGTCTTCCAGTATGAAAGGACAAGACCAATACGGCTTACTTTACAAAATGTCTTCAAACTAAATGATGATATAATCTACATTCAATTAATTTATACATACCCTACTATAGAACAGGGTTCGTTATGCTGGCAGAGCCCGGTAATTATGTAAAACTGAAACTTTTTCTGGACTGGTTCAAGTCCTCTTCCTAAGAATATGTTTATAATCAACATTCTTTCACAAATTACCCAATTTAATTCAGCACAGCATTCCTCATATTAACTAAATGGAAAATCCTAGGCTATATACAAATCCAGAAAAGGCCAAAAATCATCAGCCCCCATGGATGATTACAACCCATTGCTGAGGCATTCAAATTACTTATTAAAGAACCACTATGTCCATCAACATCATCAATTTATATATTATTGCCCCAATGCTAGCCTTAACCCTGGCTCTCACAACATGAATTCCTCTTCCCATATCTTATCCACTAATTAGTATAAATGTAGGCATATTATTTATATTAGCCATATCACACCTAGCCATTTATTCCATCCTCAGATCTGGATGAACTTCACATTCAAAATACTCACTCACTGGAGCTCTAGGAACAATAGCACACACAATCATCTCATATGAAGTAATGTAGCAGTTATTCTATTCTCAGTCTTACTGATAAATGGATCATTTACACTTTCAACAGTAATTATTACACAAGAACACCTATGACTAATTTTGACCTGACCCCTACCCAGAATTTGATTATCTCCGTAGTAGCAGAAATCCAATGAAGCCCCACTTGATTTAACAGAAGTAGCATCAAAACCTGTATATGTCTTCAATGTAGAAAATGTAGCAGGCCCATTCACCCCGTCCCTCCTAGAGAATATGTCAATTTCCCTATAATAAACATTTCCACAGCAATCTATTTTTAGGAGCATTCGACAATCCCTAGGTGCCAGAATTATAGATTCTTTCATCTTGTAAATATAGTTTTTTTAAAAAAAATAGTTTTTATAGTTTTACTACCTTTAAACAAAATGTACTGCATTGCTGCGGAATATTCCTTCATAGGAGCGTGCATGGTTCATTTCTGCATCCGCCTGTGATGGCCTTCAGGTTCTTTCAGGTTTGGCTCCTGTGGCTGCGAGTCCATGTCCGTGTGTCCTGGTGCAGGGCTGGTGGGTTTGTGTTCAACTGGGAGGAGCACTGTGTGTCTCTGTGCAGGGACTTCACTACCTGAGACCCGATTGTTTCAGAAGTGGTTGCATCCCCCCGTTGCGTACCAGACTTTCCATTGCTCCACATCCTGCTGATATTTGATACTATGTCTTTCATGTCTGCCATTCTGGTAGGTGTATGCACGGTATTTTTCTTATGGCTTTAATCCCTCTGTTGTTAGTGAAGTTGTGCATCTTGTGGTATTCATGGACTATTTCCTGTTGTTTTTTAAAAAGTTTTAAAAATTGTGGTCAGATATACATAACATAAAATGTACTATCTTAACCATTTTTAAGTGCACATTTCAGGGTCAAGAAGTAATTCACACTGTTGTGCAAACCTGACCACCATCATCCTCCAGAACTTGTTCATCTTGCAAAATTGAAACAGTCCCCATTAAACACTCACTCCCCATTGTCCCTCCCTCAGCCCCTGGCACTCAACATCCTACTTTATGTCTCTATGTTTCCGACTGCTCTAGGGGCCTTGTATGAGTGGATCAAGCACTGTTTGTTTTTTTGTGTCTCGCTTACATCACTGAGCATAATGCCCTCAAGGTTCATCCCTGCTGCAGCCTGTGTCAGAATTGCCTTCCTTTTTAGGCTGAATAGCATCCCCTTGTATTGATGGACCGTGTTTTTCTTCTCCATTCATCCATTAGTGGACACATGTAATATCGACATTCATTTCTCCTGTCATAATATTTGTGGAATAACATCAGAAAGTCCTATGTATCAAAAGTCATTTGCCATTAACTTTTTTCTTAAACTTTTTGTTGTGGAAAACATCAAGGCTAAGAAAAGGGAAAAATACATGTCAGCTTCACCTGTGTTCAGGAATTAATGCTTTACGGATTCACTTTATTCCCTGTGTGTGTGCTATGCGTGTGCATGTGCCTGTTTGCATACATACGCTGTGCATGTGCATAGGTATGTGCACTTGCACACATTAGTGTGTGCATGGGCATATGCGTGCATGTGTGTTCACATGCTAGTGTGTGAATATATTTGTGCTGTGCACATGCATATGTCTGTGTGTGTGCTGTGCCTGCCTGTGCGCACACCTGTGTGTTTGCTGGAACCACTTGCAAGTTGGTTGCAGACTGAATTGTGCACCAGATATATCTGCACGCAGCTGCTCTAACAATCCTGCGTAGCTACGTAAAGGTCATAGATCTCAGGGATTTAAATGGATGGAGCAGGATATCCTGACACAGAGTTTGTCTTCCAATGACTGTCACTGTCTCAGTAACATCCTTCACACCTTCTTTAAGCCCCATTCAGGGTCCAGTTTAGACTCCCATTACATTCAGTCACCTGCCCCAGGTCCCCTAAAGCAACAATGTCACCGTTGGAGAGCCCGGCCAAGGCTGGGGGTGCCCCTCCTGTTGGCCTGGCCTCCAGGCCCTGCACTTGGCTCCTGTGTTCCCATCTCTCAGCCAGGCCCCGACTTGGATGGGGCTGCCACCTCTTTCCACACAGGGTCCCATCGCCCAGTCAAGGGGGTTCATTCTCCCCAAACACAGCATCAGGGCTGGGGGGTGGGGCTGACAGTCCCCACTGGGTCTCCTTCATGTGAGACCCCGTGCTGTTGAAAGAGCAGGCACCCTGCCCTCGGGGGTGGGGCCTGGGGGGTGACATGCGGCCCACGATGGGCAGGCGGGTCTCCGGGTGGGGCGAGCCAGTGTGCAAGGAGTTCCGCGGTGGGTTCTCCTCTCCAACGGCTTCTGTGCCCCTACCTCTCCCCGTGCCTCCCCTCGAAGACAGCGCGGTGCCCGGGATGGAAGCCATGGGAGCCGTCAGCCACCGCCCCCTGTACACACACACACACACACACACACACACGCACACGCACACGCTGCAGGGAAGCAGGACCTGAGTGCAGGGCTCTCAGCGGCCCTGAGCGCCCCGCCCGGAATCGGCCAGCCGAATGGACAGACCGGATCTCCCGGCCCGGACTATGCAGGACTCTCCTGCCTGGGCTTCCAGTGTGGCCGCCTCCTTCTGGAAGCCTGGGAGGCTGGAATCAGGCCACTTCTTGTCTGTCCTGGCAGCAGACTGGGCTGCACTCTAAGAAGTTCGTGGCTCGCCCGTGGATCCTGACCATCAGGTGGCCAGAGAAATTGGGAACATTTCTGTTTTGCCTGTTGAAATGTGTAATGACAACGATTTCGTTCAGTTTCCTGATGTGGGTGTCCAAAGATGAGAGACCCATGTGTGTGATCTGTACCGTCTATGAGATCAGCCCTAAGCTAGTTTAAACATGATCAAGTTCTGTCTACATGGTAGATTTAGACCTCTGCATGTCCTGTCTACTGATTATGTTTAGAGTTGACCATGTGTTGTCTATAATAAGAAGATTTAGACCTGACCATGTTCTGTGTACGCTAGGACTATGGGGACCTGGGTAAAGACCCGGCCTGGCCTCAGTACTGGGAAGCTCCGTGCCTGCATCTGAATGTCAGTGCTTAGATGTCTGGGGTCTGGAGCTGAGGTGGGCTTGTCTACGTAACAGCCTCTCTTCTGAGTGTGGTGACCTGGTCCTCCCAAGGGTCAGTGCTATGGTCGGGGCCTTAGTCTAAATCCCTGCAAGGTTCACCTTCCCTGGGGCTCATGGAGAATCCTCAGGAGGACTACCTGGCAATAATTCCAATTTACCAGCACGTGCATGGTGCGTAGGGAAGCAGGTTTAGCTGGTGAATTGATTGCAGGGCACGCAGATCGGGCAAAAGGCCGATGGGTGACAGCTGAGGCTGCTGCTGAGCTCTCCCTCCAGTCTACCGTCCCTACTCAGCAGAGTCCAGAGCGGCCCCTCGGCTTTCAGCCCTGCTGTACTGTGAGTTTTCTCAACATGTAAGTGAGACGAGAAAGGACTGAGCATGCCAGCACCAGGGTCGTGTGTTCAACTCTAGTATGAAAGCTTTAAAAACAGTTAAAATCACACAGAACCAAAGTGAGAAGAGGAGGACTCCTCTGGGACAAGTGTGGGGAAAGGAGACCCACCTGACACTTTTTCCCATCCCAGGAGGTCCCAGGGACCCAGCTTGTTTCCACATTGGGGGAGCCCCCTGCAGAGCCATGGTGTCCTGACCAAGGGGACGTGTGACCCCGGGTGCAGGGTCTGGGGAGGTGAGGTCACCCTGGGACTGTGGACATGTGACCCAGGTGGAGGGGTCTGGGGAGGTGGGTCACCCTGGTGAGTGTGGATGTGTGGCCCCAGGTATAGGGTGCGGGGACTGTGTGGGTCTCACCATACCTGCATGGGTCAGGATCACATGTATGGGGAGACCGTATATGCGCTCTTTGCCTGCAGTGTGTCCTGTCCCCTTTGAGATTTCCAACCTCTGCATTAAGGGTGTTGTCCTGATTAACCTGTGGTTCCTTTTCTTCTCTTAATCTTGTCACAATCATATGAGGTCAGGCATGTTTGAGTGGGTTGCTGCTCTGTGTTCCGGTGAGTGACAACACTTGGTGGTATCATATTAATACTATAGCATATCATATGTCTAATCTATGGGGGTCACCACTGCCTGGGTCCCCCTGGACAGAGGTCAGGTGAGCACAGACTAGCCCCCCCTAAGAATGGTCTCCCACGTGCTCTGTGAGGGTACCGTGATGGCCCCTAAGGTAGGGGACTGTGTCTGGGCCTCCGACATTTGTGATGAAGGGGAGTCGAAATGGAATCTCAATTAACAAGACATTATTTTAAGAATTTATTTGAAGTGAAATAAAACACACGTCACATACCCTTTACCATCATCACCGTTTTAAGTGCACGTTTCTGAGGCATCAGATATATTCACTTTCTCGTGGAGCCATCACCACCATCCCTAGAACTTTTCATCTTGCAAAACCAAAATTCCACAACCATGAAAGTCTCATTCCCCATTCCCTCCCACTGCCCCTGGCACCGATATCCACTTCAGTCCCTGAGTTGTCGACTCCAGGGCACCCACTGGAGTGGAATCCTGCAGTGTTTGCTGACGGGTCATTTTGGAAGAGCTGACTTTCAGTCTGAAGCTCTGCCTGTTTGCATCTGAAGAATCTGCATTTAAGGAGAGGGTGTATGAGGAAGGGGGTGTATGCGGGACAAAGGTGTCCGGGGTGCAGGTGAGCCAGGACCTGACCAGCTGCCTTTTGGGTCCTCTGGTCCCATCTCTTGGTCTGTGCCTCATCTGCATCATCACTGTCCCCGCTGGCACCGCTGGGGTGTTGTTGTCTGAGTGAGATTCCCCTGGTGCCCCTGCTCTCCTCCCCTCCTCCTGCTGGTTGGGGAGGGAACTGCTTGCTGTGTGGTCTCTACTCCTGAGGCATGAAGGACCCTGCAGCATGGACCTGCAGAGTGTGGGGTGTGGTCCCAAGAGCATGGGGCCCACATAGGACACGACATCGGGGCGTGACAAGTGCTAGGGCTGTCTCATCACTGACAGGGAATGTTGCCCAGATCCTGCTCGAGAGGGCGTGGTGGGTGGCCTGGGACCCTAGAGGCCCCATTCCTATACTGGAGCTTGGAGAGTGCATCCCCATGGGCTCCAGATTCACCCCATATCTCAGCCATATCCCTCTGTCCTGTCTTTGGACTCAGGAAAACGAGCTCTCTTGTCCACAACATAGGCCTGGTCCTGTTGATATTAGGATTCTTGAAGTTAGGCGTCCTGGGATCGCAGCTCTTTTTAGGCCTGAGAAGGAACAACTCCGGAGTGTACAACAACTTCAGATGAAACTAATATTCAATGACTATCCCTAACTACTCGGTTGTTGACTTCTATTAGTCATTATTCTCCTGGTTTTAGCTCTGATGTGGGGATTACAGAGGAGTCAACTTTTAAATCTTCATAATCTGTGTATTTGTAGCTTCAGTATCATTACTGACCCACAGTTTTTTATGGTTTGGGAAGAGTTATTGATTTCATGTATCATGTAAAGGGTTCACAATGATGATAGGGCAATTAAGATTACAATAATAGCTAGTAAATTGTTCACATTTTCTCTACCTGTGCATCTATTGTATGCATATGAGTTTAGATGTCAATATTAGTGAAATGATATAGAGGACTAGAGAACTTATTTTAAAAATCACTATTAATGTGTGATGAAGAAAATGTAAAAGTTCTTCCATAGTCGGTGATGTTGTATCTTGAGGGCCTAGATGAAATTGATATGCCTTAGTGATATACAGGCTTTTAGCCTATCATTTCACTTTGACAAAGCTACATCACTTTTTACTTTTATCTCATTTATTGAGGAAGACATGATTGTTATGGTGTTGGCTTGAAACTGGTTGAAAAGGACTTGAGTCCTTCCTTATTTTACATTTACATAGGTAGGATCTTGAAACATAGGATATGGTGGAGGACATCCGTGTAACCATTCTAGGTTAGGAGTAGCAATTTCCACTGCTAAGACTTCTTGTTTAGACACAAATGCTTTTCAAAGTATGAAGATTATTAGCATTACTGCTGCTACTGAGATGAATGGGCCTAAAGACAAAATATTTCATGTTGTGTGTGCCTCAGGGTACTCAGACTAACGTAGTGACATCCCTGAGAGGCCACGAAAGTGCTGCAGGAAGTCATATTTACTACTACAAATATACTTGTGAAGTGAATTTTTGCTCATGCTGAGTTAACTGTATAACCTGAGAATAGTGGGAATCAGTGTAGGAAGCCTCCTATAATAGTGAGGACTGCTCCCATGGACATTAGGTCATGGAAGTGTGCTACTACATAGTATGTATCCTGGAGGACAATGTCTGGGGATGAGTTGGCTAAGATGATTCCTGTCAAACCACCTACTGTAAAAAGAAAAACTAAAGCCTAAAACTCATAATATAGTGGGAGGTCAAATAGTATTACCTCCGTGAACAGTTGCTAACCAGGGACTTCCCTGGTCACACAGTGGTTAAGAATTCGCCTGCCAATGCAGGGGACACGGGTTCGAGCCCTTGTCTGGGAAGATTCCACATGCCGCGGAGCAAAAAGCCCGTGTGCCACAACTACTGAGCCTGCCCTCTAGAGCCCGCAAGCCACAACTACTGAAGCCCACGCGCCTAGAGGTCATGCTCTGCAACAAGAGAAGCCACTGCAATGAAAGGGCCGCACACCGCAACGAAGAGTAGCTGCCGCTCACCGCAACCAGAGAAAGCCCATGCGCAGCAACCAAGACCCAACTCAGCCAAAAAAAAAAGAAAGAAAAGAAAAGAAAAAGAAAAATTAAATAAAGAGTTGCTAATCAGCTAGATACTTTTACTCCTGTAGGGATAGAAGTAATTACGGTAGCTGATGCAAAGTATGCTCCTGAGTCCACAGCTATCCCTATGGTAAACATACGATGGGCCCACAAGAGAACTCCTAAAAAACCAGTGGACATGACTCATACTATTCCCAGATAGCTGAAAGGCAATTTTTGTCCTAAATAGTATGTAATGATATGTGAGTTTATAACAAACCCTGTTAGGCCATGAATACAGACTTCAGGGTGAGCAAAGTATCAAAATAGGTGTTGGTATAGGATTCGGTCTCCTCCTGCAGGGTCAAAGAAAGTAGCGTTTAGATTTCTATCTCTTAACAGCATGGCAATTCTGGCTGCTTGGACTGAGATTGGTAATTATAGTAATATGGCTATAGTTGGGGAAGATTAAACAAATAATGGTGTTTGGTATTGGGATATGACTGCTGGTTTTGTATTAAAGACTATAGTAATAAAAGTAATAATACCAAGAATTGAGGAGACACCTGCTAAATGTAAGGAGAAAACAGTTAGGCCGACAGAGGCTCCTGCATGGGCCAGATTGCAGGCTAGAGCTGAATACACGGTTCCACTGGTACCAGAACCAGCTTCTACTATTGGTGATATGAGTAGGAGTAAGAATGATGGGGGAAGTAGTCAAAAGTTTATATGATTTATTGGGAGAAATGCTACTTCAGGTGTCCGAGTTATAAGCGGCCCAAGTCAGTTTTCAAAGCCTGCAATCATAACGGGTACAGCTATAAAGAAAATTATTACAAGTGCAGGGACTGTTATGACTACCTTACAGATTTGGGCATCTCCAAGTAGCGGTCCAGGTCAGCATAGCTCAGCCTGGATTAATATAATTAAGGTGCTGCCTGCTACTCCAGCTCAAGCACCAAATAGTAAATATAAAATGCCGATATCTTTGTGATTTGTTGAAAATAATCAGCAGTGTATGAACAGAGGTAAAATGACTGAGTTAGCATTAGACTGTAAATCTAAAGACAGAGATTGAGCCCTCTTTCTGGCAAACCCTGTGGTGAATCAACAAATTGAATTGTAACTTCAGAGAAGCAGCTTCAATTCTGCCAGTGATTTTCCTGCCTTTTTTTTTTCTTTTTTTCTTCCTCAAATGAAGGAGAAGTAGACTGAAGCCAGTTGACTAGAGGATTTGCCTGTTAACTAAAGTTTCCTGGGGTTAAAACTCATCAATCTCGTAAAGATTTGGCTTAAATATAGTGTTTGCTTTACATTCAATTGATGTAGAATAAAGTCTTGCAATCCTTATTTTTAGGAATTAAGTAAATTGCACTTGTTTAGGGTTTTGAAAGCTCTTGGTCTGAACTAACCTAAATTCCTAGTCCAGCACCGATAGAATGGGTGTTGTGTGTAGTAATCGTGTGGGTATTATGATTGGTAATGATAGGAAGGTTATTTCTTTGTATGTTCAAATAGTTTTGTGTTTGTGTTGTTTAATGAAGGGAATATAGTTAGTGATGTGGAGTATGTTAGCTGCAAGTAGAAATATATGCTGAGGACTGCTATGATGGCTATTAGTGTTGGTAGAATGATGTTGTCGTTTTTGTTATCTCTTGGATAATTATTCATTTGGGTAGAAACCCTGATAGTGATGGGCGATGTCCTAATGATACAATAATGGTGAGGAAAATGATTGTGATGGGAGGTGTTTTATCTCATGTGTGTGATAATGATACTCTTGTAGTACTTGATCGGGGCATAAATAAGAAGAAGATAGTGTTGTTATGATAGAAATTAGTATGTTTAGGATTGTTATAATCTGAATATACATTATAATAGCTGTTATTCATCCTATATGGGCAATTGATGAGGAGGGTGTAATATTTTCCAGGTGAGTATGGCGAAGTCTGCCTCAGCCTCCAGCTATGATTTATAATATCACTATGATTAATAGTATATTTAGGTTGATGGATGGTGACACGTGGTATAAAACTGATAGGGGTGCAATTTTGTCATGTTGATAGCATCAGGTCTGCTGTTCATGGGATGCCTTGTGTGACTTCAGGCACTCAGAAGTGAAATGGGGAAAGTCCTACTTTTGTGACAAGGGCGATTGTCATGAGGGTGGATGCTGCTGGATTAAAGATTCTTCTTATTCCTTGTGCTCTTTGGCCAGAGTATATTAGATTAATGATAATAGCCATTATAAGTAGTATTGATGTGGTGGACTGTTTTAGGAAATATTTGTTGGATGCTTCTGTAGCTTATGGGTTCATGTTTTTTATTAGAATGGGGATACCATTAAGCAGTGTGAGCTTGTTATACAATTATATTTCCTGAGAAAATGGTCAGTAGAATGATGGTAAAAACAATGAGAGTTTATTAGCACAGGAAGGATATACAAAAATATTTTGGGGGTATGGGCCTGAAGCTTACTTAGAGAAGCTTACTTAGAGAACTTAGAGAGTTTATTAGCACAGGAACGATATACAAAAATATTTTGGGGGTATGGGCCTGAAGCTTACTTAGAGAATGATGGTAAAAACAATGAGAGTTTATTAGCACAGGAAGGATATACAAAAATATTTTGGGGGTATGGGCCTGAAGCTTACTTAGAGAACTTTACTATATAGCATGTGGTGTAATGTGGTAGGTAGCATGGAGAATGTAAAACTATTAGGAAGAATTCAATTCCAGGAATAAGAGCATTGAAACCTCTGTGATTTACTCTATCAAAGTAACTCTTTTTTCAGACATATTTCTTAAATTTGTGGTGGGTTGCCTTGTATGATGACAAGTAGTGAAAGCTCTCATATACATAGGGTTAATGTTAGTCGTAAAAAAAACTTTTTATAAGAGATGTATGCGTTGATCATATCAAAATTGTAGGTAGGAGGCTCAAATTCATAGAAAGGAGATTGTTAGATGTATTTTAATGATGACTTGGGCTGTATATAA